>NC_072777.1:22671092-22938674 GCF_022539595.1 Amphiprion ocellaris | reverse complement strand
TAGAAATTACGGTTAAACTTGTTTGTGTATGTTTGTTTATTTTGTGGGGTAATGCTGTTCTATCCCAACAGGCTACCTGCCAGCTGAGAGTTGCATCACATGAGCTTGTGTCCCTGAAAACATGATCAATGATACACACACTTTTCCTAAAAGTAAACATCCTGCTGCAGTCTTTGCTTCTCTTTAATGCAGGTCTGATAAGCTATTGTTTGCAATCAATCATTTAGTTTAAATGGAATTGCCTTTTATCTCGAGTAAATATTTGTGTGCAATTTGCAATCACACATTTTTGCCCATTGCTCAGGGGATTGGTGGATACATCGCTTCATGTGTTATCCTCTTTGTCAGTGCACAAAGATGTGAGGGCGCAGTAGAACCAGCGAAAGACTAATTGTCAGCAACCATTGATCAGTCTGCGTTTACATGCCAAAGCTCCATGATAAACAGTAGCATGATACAGGTTGGGCGGGGTTGGTGTAGGCCCTGCTGCATATGTATGACCATCCAGTTTCATTAAAGAGTAAACACATGACACAGCACCATCCTGCAACCTAACAAGAAGACTCGAATACATAACAGACATAACTGATGCAGTGTGTGAATGAGTCAGCGAGGGAACGTCTTCTTGTTTCCGCCTTAAACGTCCACTAACAGCTACCAAGATGATGACTGTGACCGAGGGATTATGTTTTATAGATTTCCTCCTCATATCTGTCCGGTGATCTAACAGTGTGGCATCACAGAAGAGAGGCTGTCTGTCCGATAAATGTAGCTGAACTCACAGATGTCATTGTGGGGTGGTAGATATGTGATGTTTTTGCTTGTTTTCTGTGCTTAGTCATTTCTTAAATGTTTGCAATGTTATCTTGTGCCAAAGTTACACCATCAACAGACTGCACCACAGTATTGCACATGAAGAACTATCTATCTCTTTCTGGATTTAATAAGTAAGGCTAACGTGACGTAATAAATTGCACAATTGTGTGACGTCTTAGTGGTAAATTGTTAACCTTGTGCACCTCGAAACTTATGGGCGGATTTTGACAGGGCATGTTATCTTTAAAAAACATCACCAAAATGACACTATTTATCAGAGTCAGAAACTCTGTAAAACATTTTGAAACTTTTCAGATGAACTGCAGGCTGTGTTTGCTCAGAGTAATGAGGACATGATAAGAGAGATTGAAAGCAAAATGACAAATACTTGATCAATAAAATCAGAACAGCATGGCTCAAAAAGAATACACAGAGAAGCAGGTTGCTGGAAAATTCTTTCAGCAAGGTGAAATATCTACCATTCTGCAATGTCATTTAGCAGACACTTTTATCCAGAGCGACGTACATCTGAGAGTAGATAAAATACAAGCAAGGATCTAGTGAGGAGAAAACAACCTGGATAAGTGCCATAAACCAAGTTCAAGTGTGATAATAGGACCGTGATGTCTATAGGCAGTGCGATGTAATAGGATTTTTTTATTATTATTATTATTATTATCTTTCTTGTGCAGTCTGTCAAATGTAAAGATGTTCAGTAAAGAGCTGGGTTTTTAGTCTTTGCTTAAAGACTGAGAGAGACTCCGCAGATCGAACAGAGTTTGGTAACTCATTCCACCAACGGGGTACTACTGAAGAGAAGAGTCTAGCTATCAACCGGCCCTGTTGTGGTGGTTGGATCAAGTGCCTTTTCTTGGCCGAGCGTAGAGAGCAGTAGGAAGTGTAGACCTGAATGAAAGAGTTCAGGTAGGAGGGAGCTGTTTTCATTCTATCTCTCTATAGTTTATGTGCAGAGTTCTGAGGAAAATCGTTAAGTTGGTAGAGGTTGTAAAAATGTACATTAGCCTAGTCAAATAGCCTATCTGTAGGTAACACCTGTGGAAATATGTTGTACATGTTGATTCCAGATGTTACTTCAGTTCTGTAATTTGACCAAAAAAACCTCATGAGACAACATACAAGTTCTCTACTTCTGATCGCAGCTTCCATTAAGGTTTAAGACATCATATTGTGGTAAAAAATTAGCTCAGAGTGAAGAAAAATGTGATGGAAACAAAAAAAAAACATCCAGAAACTGCTTAGGATTCAGACTATTAAATGAAGATAATAGGAGCTTAATGTACAGAAAATTGAATGTGTTTCAATTATAATGTGATTTATAATATAATGTTCTTTATTCATTTATCACTATATGTCCAATAATGGCGGCAATAAGCTAAGTGGGAGTGGTACGTTTATCGTGTGAACCTTTCAGACTTTAGCGGGGGGAATTACGGGACACATCTGGCTTCTCAGTAAGAACCTCCTCCCTGTGGTCAGCCTTGAGTCAGTGTCGTTATCATCAGTTACTCTGCTGATGCATGTATGCTCAAATACACTGAGCCTCCAGTTGTCACGCCTGCAGCACTGTTTGTCTGAGCAGGACACTCCTGTGGACAGAGCATGTTGTTGTTACTACTTAGAAAGGCGATAAGTCATCCAGAGGTCTTTGGTGATGGATATGTATCCTGCAGATGGAATAGGGGGTGATGACTGGGGTTGTAGAGGCAGCAGACAGACAGGCCCATTGAGCAGTACTGCTGCAGCATGCCTGGAGGTGGAAATAGCTGGCCGGGCTCCACAAAACAGCCCCTTTTTTCTTTTGAGCTCTCAAACTCAGGGCCTCACAGATTGGCGCTCTGGGACAGGGGGGATGTTGCTACAAAAATCTGGAAAACGAACATCTGAGCTGCTTTTCTCCAAGTCAGAACTGTAAATTAGCATTTACTGGCAGCAACAACAGAAGACGAATGAGGAGTGGTGAAATATGGACAAGGGTGGATAAGGGTGCTGATAAGTAGCGGGCTGTGATGTGGTAACAGCAACAAACTCCTGCCTGAAAAATGGCTGCTACGGTTCAGAACAGGGAGATACCATTCTGTTTGGACAGCTGGACATTTTGTGAAACCGCTTGTTTAGCCTCAAAACTGCCAGAAACATTACTGTTGACCACACCCAGATTTCAGCAGAAGTATGCAGAATGTAGACGTATTCCATGCTTCCTCACCACAAATAGTAAACTTCCTTCTTTTTTCACCACAGTCTGTATCTGGAGCAGAGCAGCGTCCTAATAAACTGCAGTTGTTACATTATTAAATTGCTTGATTAAAAGAAACTGTGCTACACTGCTTGTTAACACTTTTCAAAGCTCTTCATACTGTTAATAATAGTTTTGTTATTTACACTTTTAGTGTCCCACATGGATCCAGATTAGGCCCCCTTCGGTTGACAAAAACATTCACTTAAAAACTGAAAATGTCCACTTTTGTGCTGAAAATACCATCTTGTATTCCAGCAGCTCTACCTAAATCCTCCCCCAGGTCTCCTTTTGATGACCTCCACACCAACAATCAAAAGCACAGACCTTTGACAATGCTACATCAATCCAGGCTCTCAAAAGAAGTTTAATCGATGAAGTAAAGACTTAAATGTATACAGTTAAATATCAGATTGCATGAAGCTATCCTTTCTAAAAATCTTAAAACACATCTTTCAAAAAATCCCTATAGAGTTTTTAGACTAATTGAATTGACTGTAGACTCTACATTGGATTATGGAGATACTGTCTCTACTAGTGCTGCTACTACCCTTAGCCACTGGATACTATTCATCACAGTGCCAGAAAAAGCTTCCACGCTTCCCAAGTTAAATGTTGAAGTTCAGTGAGCTCTGACATTGAAAGGCTCTATTGTCCAAGTTGCTTTAACACCTAACATCCCTATGTGAGGAGCCGTGACATCGATCACAGGATTGTAATGGTTCGCTCCTCTAATTCCTTTAATCTCCGAACCGGGGGAAACTGATTTATGGTTCTATGCACTTTACGGCTGAAATGAACTTCAAAATGAGTCCGTTGTACTCATCTGTTTCATTTCATTTCCACAGATGAATCACGTGAAGGAGCGTTTTGGAGAAGACACCAACAAAGAGGTTCTGCTCATGTGCATCGGCATCACATCAGGCGTGGGTCGACTCATCTTTGGCAGAGTAGCAGACTACATTACCGGAGTCAACAAAGTCTACTTGCAGGTCAGTCAGATAACCAGACATATGAAAGCAGAAGTTCTGACCACTGGAAACTCTCTGAAACAGCATTTAAATGATCATATGATAATCACACCAAAGAGTCTCACATTTATGCCAGTGTATAATGTTTAATGAAGTGTTGTTTGTTATTATGAAAGGTCTTTAAATTTGGATCAAAAGACTAAACACTGCATAAATATTTTTAAATCTTTACATGTACAGACGTGTAAATTTAGGAAATAGACTGTTACAGATCAGCGTCATTAAACATTTTAATTCTGAAATTCTGCTAATTTTACATGTGGTTTTTCATTCGATATTGGATCCATATTAATATTTTGGTTAATTTGAAACACTTATCCAACCCTAATACACATTTCCTCTTTATGGGCTTTACATTTTCGTGGTAAAAATAATAACATTTAACCTTAAAAGTTGTGCAGATACCCCATAAAATGCTCGACTTCATACAGATTTGTAAATTATCAAGCTTACAGAAAAACCTTCCTTCTAGGTGACTTCCTTCTTCATCATTGGCCTCATGTCCATGATGATTCCTCTGTGCTACATCTTCGGCGGACTGATCGCTGTGTGCCTGCTGATGGGGCTGTTCGACGGCTGCTTCATCTGCATCATGGCTCCCATCGCCTTCGAGCTGGTCGGGGCCAACGACGTGTCCCAGGCCATCGGCTTCTTGCTGGGCCTGATGTCCGTGCCCATGGTTGTGGGACCCCCGATTGCAGGTAAAGCAGGAATGACCCAGATATTCTGTTGATGCTCAATCTGACCCTCAATATGTGATGAATGCTGACATCATTCTGACTACTGACCATATCAAAAGTGAATAAAAAATGACGGTTTTGTCAGTTTGGAGCTCTTTTATGGCATCTTGAGCTGTTCGCTGTTTCCCAGCTCCAGATATGCTGTTACGTAACTGACCCTGACCTCTGACACAACTGTCAAAATCATCAGTTTTGCTTTCTTTGCAGTAGAGCAGTAGAGACAGACAAGAAATGTGGGGAAAGAGAGCAGAGGAATGACATGGAATTTTTGCCCATGCTCTTTCGCTAGCCTGATTTTACCATTTTTACTTTTTTTTAATCATCTCTCATTTTTTGTAGTAAAATCTGTCTTCTCATAATTATTAAAGTCCCTCTGCAGTTGTTGATTAAACTCCTAAAAACTTGTATCTACAAGTTTTTTCCTTTAAAAATAATCTCTTCCTACCCTAAGCTGTCATTGCTGCCCTGAGGAAATGCACAGCTGTGGTGTTGACAGCTTATTTAGTTCATGATCTGTCATCTGGCATGTAAAAAACACCATATAGACATATTAAAGAAAAAAAGATTTTCTTGGAAGGAGTCTTTTAATATTTTACTGCAATAAATTTTTATGTTAAATCTGCAATGTAAATACATATTCTCTGTTTATATGTCACATCTCTGGTAGTGTCTTGTTAAACTGAAGATGCAGTTTTACAACGTGACAACTTCAGGGGCCTTTTGATCTCTGCCATCTGATTCTGTAGATATATTGGCTCTTGTAGCCAGACACAAAGCATTCGTGCCGAATTCTCATAAATCTCAGAGTTGTTATCCACAAATTTAAAAAAAAAAAAGAGACTAATCCTTTTCATGCAGACATTTTGTGTTCGTTTGCCCCATCTAGTGTTTATTATTACTGTGTCGGTCCCAAATTTGCACTGGGTAAATTAGAAACATACCACAAACTCATAGTTGTTTCCAATTAAAGTTGTTTGCATATTACATGCACAAGGAAAGAAGAAAACTTTTTAAGTGTGATGCACGTGACCAAACAGGTTTGGAAGCCTCATAGATTCATAGGTTTCCCATGATCAGTATCAGTAACATGGAGAGCTGCTCATGTGAGCTTCATGTGCTTTTCCTGCCTGAAAGTAAAGGAATTAGTTTTTTTCTTAGAAAGCCCTGCAGTGTTTGACTATTCATGAAACTGCAGGAAGGTCAGAGGTTACAGTCAATAACAGACAGCAGAGTGTTGCTCATGGAGCTTCTATTAGCAAATGCTTGCAGATTAGGAGCTTGAACTTTCCTCCAGCTGAACAAGTGATTTTCGCTGGAAATGTTTGCATGTCTAAATAAACCACATTACTACTGAAATTCACTAATGCTGGAAATTGACCATGTGTCCTGCATTTCATAAACCTGATTATTGTAAATCAACATTAATGTGCAGCAGGTCAGTGATCAGCTGTGATTGGCTAATTTAGACATCAGACATATTGATTTTGTCTGGCCATCATCTCAACTATGACTCATTTTTATTGCATAGCCATTTCCTAAATGTTAGCTATTTAACCTTTTAAAATTCTAGCATTTTTATTATTTACTTTTTGTTTTACTGTCAACCAAATTGCTATATCAATATAGAGACAACTTTACGTGAGATTCGGTTTTAGTCAGACGGAATTTAATCATTTTTGATTTATGACGGTTTCAATACAGGTAAAGATATTTGCTGATGCTGCACTGCTTTGACAGTGAAACTTTCCCTGTCAGAACTCGCATGCCTGTGTGAAACTGGCAGTTAACCTGCTTTCACTCTAACTGAAATCAGTTAGACTGAAGCATCTCCGCTGTCAGCTTCCATTAAACCCACCAGTTCACTCTCAGAAGGATCAGTAAAGTGCTTCTCAGCCCAAGTCGGTATCATCAGCATCACTGAACCAGCTAAGAATAGACACACAAGTGACCCTGTAGATAATCACAGACTTCAGTAAGGTCAGCTTGTAATTGTCAAAGCCTCAGGCCAAACCACACCTGATAAACTGTGACCTTAATGCCATACAGCATCTGTTTCTCCTGATGTTTACATGCTGCACTGACGGAGTTTAAATGAATTTTGACAGGGGCTGCCACTAACAACTTTTTATATTCATTTGTTTACTTTACTGATTACTTGATTATCTGTCTAAACTAATATTTTTTTCTGCAAAAAAGGAGCGAAAATTTCTTTTAAGTTCATTTTATTTTGATGCATGTCATTGTAAAATACGGCACAGTATGAAATATGCAAAGGTTTTTGTAACAAAAGTGCTTAACTGTACAGTTAAACTGACAATCTCAACATGATCTATATAATCAGATAAGAGGGCTTATTATTCAAGTTAGTAGCTGTACTTCAAAAGAAATCCAAGTTTCTGCTAAACCCGTAACAAGTCAAATAGTCAGGCATGTACAAACAAAGTGCAACATGAACACCGTGGATATTTTAGAAGCACAGAGCAGCTGAAGCAACTCCTTCTCTCTGACTTTCATAGTAGCTTCAAATTTTCTAAAAATAGAGCTAAATTCACAGCATAGCCGTCACCTTTAACCATTTATGTGAGTATGTCAGATGACTTTACAGTGTTAAAATCAGTAGTTTAGTGGTGCAGGACAGCAGCTGGTCCACGTGTGGTGTTAAGTTTTTATTTCATTCTTGTTCCGTTGTCCGACAGTAGAAACAAAAAAATATATACTTAATTGAGAATAGCTTTACTGGGAATCTATTAAAGTACAGTTTATGTGAGCACAGAGAGCAGGAGAGAAGCAACCAGATATTAAATTATCTCTGTGCACAACCTCTCATTTGTAATCAGTTATGCCCTCAAAGCCTCGGGTCTTTGGAACCTTTTACACTTGACCAAATCAGCTGTCTAAAACTGTAGAGCTAAATGAAATTATTAGAATGTTATATTACTGGCAGCACTTAAAAACGCCATCACAAGAAAATGGTTAAAAGTAGAACTTCCCACTACTGAGAAATGGATTGACTTTGACATGAGGTTTGCATTATTGGAAAGTTGTTTACCCTAAGAGTGCAAAAAGGATAAGTTTTACCAGATCTGGACTGAATAGGCTGAATATATAAAATATCATAAGGTCTGATTTCACTTGAACCTACTAGTAATAAATATAACCGGATCTCTTCATCTATTTTTCTTTTAATTCCTTTTTTTTGCGTGTAAGCGCCCTGGTTCAGCTGTTCATTTGCAACAACAAAAGAATGATTTTAAAAAATGAACATTCTGAAAATTCAGGAGTGTCAAGGACATTCTGACTACCTGCATGGAAGAAGTTTAATGTTGTAAATATGGGATGGAATGGAAACTGTAATAACTTCAAATTCAATCAAAAGACTTGATTTTAAAAACCGTATCAGTGATTGTTGCTAATCAATGACAAGAGCAAAAACGACCGATGTCATGGTGCAAAAATTAAGAGTGATGTTAAAAATCTTTAAAATTCAACAAACTATGTCTATCTTTAAAAGAATTTAAATCAGCATTAGTAATGATGTCAAGTTGTCACATCAGCAATATACCAAACAGAGGAAGAATGACATTTATGTGTTTCTTCTGGTTGCAGGTTACCTGAGGGACACGCTGGGCAGCTACGACGTGGCCTTCTACCTGGCTGGTGTTCCACCGATCATCGGAGGGGCTCTGCTGTGTCTGATTCCCTGGGTGGAGGCCAAACGCAAGAGGATGGAAAACAAGGAGACCCTGAGGACGGAGCAGGACGTCACCCAGAAGATGATAGAGAGTGAGAAGGCTGTGGTAGAATCACACAACAAAACTGGAGAGTCTGTCCTCTAAGTTCCCTGAGCAGACTGAGAAAGAGACACATGGAGTCAGACTGAGACTGCTGCTGACCGGCAGTATTAAGATACTGTGTTAGTGTGTGTCTGTTAAGATTGTAACAGCTGCCTTCAATAGGAGAAAATGCCAAAGTGATGAAACATATCAGAGTCATAAGTTGAAGTACAGTTGAACATGAATGTGATCCTGAAGATCTATGCATCAGACTGAACTAATCTTACAGCCGGCAAACTTGAGATTCAAAATGAAAATGAAGAAAACCGCACATTTCATTTTTGTCACAAGGGGAACAAGGCATGCTGTTCTTACTATGAATGCAGCGTAAAAGCTGCAGATTCAGTCCTTAGCCAGCGTCTCAACCAAAAACCACACTATCAGCCGGCATACTTGGTGGCTGAGTGGGCTATCATTATCCTTTACAATCAGTTTTCAACACTACCACATAGTTTTAGATGTACAAATCTGGTATTTAAAGAACATATATTGGCTTATACAAGAAAGACCAGTCATGTGTAGGAGCCAACTGGTCTGCTAAAGATTATTCCTAAACCCTCCATCTTTATTTTCTCCATTGTGTACTCATATAGGACTCTACTGTCAGTCTTAACACATGCCAGAGTTGTAAATATGGGACTGATCTATTCATAGTGTTTTAAAGGGACATACAGCAACTATCACTTCAGAGAAGTGTCCTGACAAATTTGGGTTTTTTATCGTGACACTCTGGGATCTGTGAATGGTGCTCGGACAGTTTAAGGGACGCAGCTCTCGGAAGTGCAGTGAATTGCAAACCGTCAGCTCAAGACGAGCAGCTCCGTCATCGAGGCTGGATGCAGGAAATCTTTAACATGATGGACTCCATGTTTGCCACACTTCTGTACGCACCGTAAGGACTCAATATAAACTGAACTAATAGTAACCTAAAGGGGGACACCAGTGTTATTATCCACTCTGAGTCCTCATCGTGTCCCTGCGTTAGACTTTGATTATTTCAGTCTACGCTCCATGGCGTGTATTTTTAACATTACAACTATTGAAGTACTCTAAACTTGTTCTTACAGTCGAGGAGGGGCCCCGTAATGAGTTGATCTGATACTGTGACTGATTCACGCGAAGAGGCTGCTTTCAATCAAACTCTGGTAAACCTCCTCACTGGTTCACATTCATATCCTCTTAGAGAAGTCAGTACACTCTTTGGAAAATACACCAGATTGTTAACTCTCATATCTGTCTTGTAAACATATGGAAACTGAACAGCTTTGTTTAGGCCTCGTCCACACTAATATGAATATTTTGCTAAATTAATTAAGCATCTTAGACACTAGACTCCCTCAAAAGTACAGATTTTTAAAAAGTCATTCTCTTTTTTGCAGCAACAACAGGCAAATAACTAGAAAATGACACAAGGTTCTTGTCAGATATTTGACATATAGTTGATGTAATCATCTCAGCCATTTTTTGCTTCTGTCACATTTTTGCTAACTGGGTTAATCATTTTTCACTGCAGTATAAAGTCCTGCACCTCTATGGAAACAGCACAACCATGGCTAGAAGTAGAGGAAGCTTAAAGAACAATAGGTTCTCTTGCTTTAGCTATAGGGTTACATTGTGCTTGTTTTGTTTCGTGACAGTTTTTCAGTTGTGTTTTTGCGTTTTCATGTGGATGGAGATTTTTTTGAGAACAAAATAGGAAAAACAAAATTTTTGAAAAAGCTCATGTTCATGTAGACTAGTCCTAAAAACTGACGGGGGCAGAAAAATATCCATATTAGTGTTGACCAGGCCTTAGAACCAACAGTGGAACAGGAGGAAGCTGCTTGCTGCCTGTCTGAAGTTAACAAAAGAGGACTTGCAGAACCACTAAACTCAGTGTTATCACACTGAATCTCTGCTGTTTAAAATGCCATATTATTCTTTTCAAAGTGTCACTTCACCAGCACAAGTACCCCAAGCTTCTACTGATTCAGAAGGAACACATTAAGACTGCTTCTTTTGACATGGAGCCGTGTTTTTTTTTAGAACAGTGGCGAGAGTTGATTTTAAATGTATTTTTTCTGATTCTGAAGACGTCTACATTTACCTTCTCCCAGCTTTAGTGGAAGAATCTTTTAAGCCTTTTAGTATTCACAACAAGTGACGAGGTCCGGGTCATATAGCAGCTGTCGCCATGGCAACAACCTGCTGGGATGGATGGCCTCCTAAATGGACCAAAGACACACAGTATACCGGTGCATGTGTTTATCCCTCACCATTGTATTAAGTGCGAACACAGTAGCTTATCATTTCAGAGCCTCCTACATTTGAAACTGTGGGCGTGAGTTTGACTAATGATTCACCATCAGGCCAGATAAGTCCGGTCGATCATTAATTCGGCGCCCAGTTCGTTGCCCTTCAGTAAAAAGGATGTTTTATGTTTTCATATTGTATTTATTTCGTAGTTCTTTTGGAGAATGTCATGCTGTAATTTGCCTGAAGCCTTAATTTCATTTCCTAAAGACCAAAATGTACAGAAGTGAAACCGGCGGAAGTTGCGTTAATCCATCTGAACGTGTTGCCGCACCAAGGGTTCTTTTGGGAAAACTCAGACCTTTTGGGAAACAGCTGTAGCGTCACAGAGCTGCTGTGGTTCGCTGGTTTTACCCCCTGCAGACCTGCAACACTCTACCTCAGATGATAGTCCAAGTCTGACCCCTGTCGGACGTCCTGCCTCTTCCGTCCCTTCATCAGAGGCAGGGCAGCAGCGTGACTGGAGATGAAAAGAAACTGCAGCTTAGTCTTGAAAGTTTTAGCCTCCAAAGTTTGCTCTTTAAAGAAAGCGCTTGAACCAGAAGTGCCTTTTAAAAAAAAAAAAAAAAAAGCATGACATGAGTGAAATTATACACTGCCAGTCAAAAGTTTGGACACACTTTCTCATTGTTTTGAATGAGAAAGTGTGTCCAAACTTTTGACTGGTGGTGTACATCGTTTACATCTTTTCTTGATTGTTTTCCTTGCCTTTCACCAGCGAGAGCCTCAATTGATAATCTGAATTTTGACTGTAAACCTGTATTTTTATGCTAATTCATTACTTCTACTTGCTCATTTAATTTAGCTTTTGCTTTACACCTGCTTCTTTCAGTGATCTGCACCATCCAAAGAGACATTTTACCTAAAAAAAAAAATGCCTGATTTATTTTTATTTTGCAATAGCTTTACATCCATTTCTTTGGCACAGCCTGCTTTGAGTTTACGCACAAAGTGTTTTCTTTCTTAATAGTGTCCGCAAACGCTTTAATATCTGCATCAATGTTATAACTTTTTATTATTTGCTGTTATTGTTTCAGCATCTGATCCAACCACTGACTTCATTTAGTAAATCTGTGTGTATGGATGCATTTGGTGCGTCTTTGCTACTTTCATCCTATTTTTTTTGCATATATTTGTCTTAATTTCTGTTCGCTAAAGGCTCAGTTTTGATGTATAGCATTTGCTTCAAGTTGCATGTGACTGATAATTCATGTATTTCTTGAGTAACCCAAAAAGTGTTCTACTTAAATATTAGTTTTGCTGTATTTCCTCTCTGCTGCACCATGTGTGGCAAACTACAATATATGCAATGTATGTAAACACAATCTGACTTCAGCATTTTCAAAACAAAACAACAAAAAACAAAAGAAGATGTTGAAAAGTTTCAGCGACTTTCTCCTGATTTATCTGTCTGGTTTGACTTCTTTTCGTTTAACCGACACCTCAAACCACATGCGGTGAAGAAGAACATTTAAGTTACTCACAGCTTCCTACAAATGAATGAGCTGCTTCTTCTGACCTACATTTGTAAGAGCAGACGACCAAATTTAGTCTCTCGGAGGAATTCTTCCCAGGCTGTGTGCTCTCTACATTTGACATGCTTTTATCAGGTTGCAGTAGATTATCCATCTCGCTGAAGAAGAAAGAAGGATTTGTTAGCAGTCCGAGAGGAATTGCAGCCTGAGGGAGTCAACTTTAGGAACAAATGTTCTTGATGTATGTGGCGACCACTGCTCCCTCTAAGCTGCGCGCGTGCGCAATTGCGCACTGCTGACACGGTCTCCGCGCACAGAAAATCTGCGCTGCGCACAAAAAAAAATCCAACCTAAAATGTAAATAAAATAAACACGTAACAATTCATTCTGTTCTATTTTTCAATGTGAGTCAGTGAGTGACCGGTGACTGGCTGCTGCAGCCAATGATGCGATTCACATACGTATTTACCATAGACTGTATATAATGGTATTTACGCAGCTAATCAACGTCAGGCGTCCTTATGTGCAGCCACCGTTAGATATGAATGAGTAGGTAGGACACGCCCCTTTGAGCTGCGTGCTACAGCGAGGCTAAGCTAGTGGGGGCAAAGTTTCAGTGCATTCTGTTGATGTAGACGGCGTGAAAACGGAAACAAGAAGTATGCCGGCTCACTGTGCTGCATACAATTACACACTGCGTCGTACGATTGAGACAAGGAAACTTGGAATGACTTTTCTTAGGTAAGAATAATTTTTGGCTCTTTTTTCATTATGAAATCTTGTTGAGAGCTTCCAGTCTATGAGAGCTAACTAGTTAGCCACTAGCAAAACACTAAGGCGAGCTAGCAGCTTGACAAGCAAATACCAGACGATTATTAGTAGCTGTAGTATAGTTGTACAGTAGTAGTAATACTAAAAGTACAAGCAGCAGTAGTAGTATAAACAGCTGTCAGAGTCGTAGAAGTAGTATCAGCATTTTTAATAGTATTACAAGTTGTAGTAGCAGTGCCAGTATCTGCAACAGTAGTTAATGTACTACGATTACTACTAGTAGTAGTCACATTGCTATTACTACCACCAATACAACCAATAGTAGTTATAAAGCCTAACTCATGTATATCCAGATTACCATCTATGTTCTTCCTCCAAACCCATTTTATGATTGGGATTACAGGCAGTTCTTTAGGACTGCTCTCAAATAATTGAAATGTTACTAAACAAGGTTATACTTATCAAATTAAATAGCTCTGATCTCCAGTATATTGGCGAATTTGGTTATTTGTACTTAATTTATTAGCATGATTTCTTTTTAATATGTTGTGTACAGACTTAATTACTTCTCTGTCTACTTTTCTTACTCCATGTAGGTTTCCCAGAGACTATGGGTTGAGGAGGAATTGGAAGTTTGTCGGCTTAGACCTGGTGTCATTCCATCAGTGTTAACTTCCCGGCTCATCTTGGAAGAGTACGTGCCAGAAAGACCACAACCAAGCAGCCTTGAGATCTTAGGCAGCGTCTCCCTGAGGTGGGTGTCAACGGTGTTCACGGTCAGGTCTGTAGAGGGGGGAGGCCGCCACCCACCTCCCTGCCTACTCTCTACCCAGACTCCGCCTTGGCTCCACCCATGTGGTCACTTTATTAACTACGATGCCAAAGGGACGACGAAATTACTTCTTTTCCTCTGATCTGTAGCTCAGTGAGTTAAGGGTTTATCTGTAGAACTGCAGGTTGCTGGTTCAAGACCAGACCCTTCTTAAATTTTATCAAAATCCTGACAAAGACAAAGAAAAATGCCAGTGGTGGGTTTTGAACCTACTACCTTCCACTTGGTAATCTCTCTCCTTACCCCCTGAGCTACTGACTCAGATACTTTTTTTTTTTTTTTTTTGCGCATTTATCATCTATTTTTTTTGCCATTTTCGAGTTTTTTAGGGTCCAAGCACCGGCGGTGCGAAGACCCTATTGGAATGCAAAGAATTATTTATTATTTTAACTTGAGTCTCATCTCGACCGTTTTTCTCAGGGGGTTGGACTTCAGCCTTTGTGCTGGAGGGTTGAACCCTCAGTTCCAAGACTTTCAAAGCCTCCAGACCTCCCGAGTCCTCAGGACCTGAGCTTTCACAGTCTGAGGGCTGAAATTTTCTAAGTCCCACAGTAGTTCTCTGTTAGATTGAACTTCCAGACAGTCCAAGGACTGATATCTTCTAAGTTCCTGAGTAGTTCTCTGTTAGTTTGAACCTTCACACAGTCTGAGGACTGAAATCTTCTAAGTTCCTGAGTACTTCTCTGTTAGTTTGAACCTTCACACAGTCTGAGGACTGAAATCTTAAAAGTTCTTGAGTAGTTCTCTGTTAGTTTGAACCTTCAGACAGTCTGTTAATGTTTCAATTAAATCTTTAAGGTTTTTCTTTTTAAATGTTTTACCACCTTTTAATGTTTAATTTTCTTTTTAAATCCTTCATTGTATTTTCTCTGTAATTCCTATTTGAACTTTTATTGTCTTTAAGATATAATTTTCTAATTAAACATTTAATTTTTTAATTAAATATTTTGTCTTTTTATTGGATAGGTGTAGTGAGAGACAGACAGGAAACGGGGGAGAAGAGTCGGGGGAAGATTTGCAGCAAAGGGCCACTAGCGGGACTCGAACCCAGGACGCTGCATCAGGGACCAGCCCCTGTACATGGATCACCTGCTTAACCCGTTGAGCTATATGGGCACCCATGCTTTGTCTTTTTAAGGGTTTAATAATCTGATTGAATGTTTTGCATTTTTAAAAATGTTTAACATTCTTCTTGTTTAATTGTATTCTTTGAATGTTTAATGATGGAAAATACTTTATCTGTAATTTCTAATATTTGTATTTTAAAAATTTTGTTTAATTTCATAATGACATGTATTGTATGTTGTTGAATTATCTCATTCAATATTTTGTCTGTTTAATATAATTTAATGTAATTTAATGTTTAACTCTATTAAACAGACAAAAATATTGAATGAGATAATTCAACAACATACAATACATGTCATTATGAAATTAAACAAAATTTTTAAAATACAAATATTAGAAATTACAGATAAAGTATTTTCCATCATTAAACATTCAAAGAATACAATTAAACAAGAAGAATGTTAAACATTTTTAAAAATGCAAAACATTCAATCAGATTATTAAACCCTTAAAAAGACAAAGCATGGGTGCCCATATAGCTCACACGGGTTAAGCAGGTGAGCCATGTATAGGGGCTGGTCCCTGATGCAGCGTCCTGGGTTCGAGTCCCGCTAGTGGGCCCTTTGCTGCAATCTTCCCCCGACTCTTCTCCCCCGTTTCCTGTCCTGTCCTCTCACTACGACCTATCCAATAAAAAGACAAAATATTTAATTAAAAAATTAAATGTTTAATTAGAAAATTATATCTTAAAGACAATAAAAGTTCAAATAGGAATTACAGAGAAAATACAATGAAGGATTTAAAAAGAAAATTAAACATTAAAAGGTGGTAAAACATTTAAAAAGAAAAACCTTAAAGATTTAATTGAAACATTAACAGACTGTCTGAAGGTTCAAACTAACAGAGAACTACTCAAGAACTTTTAAGATTTCAGTCCTCAGACTGTTGGAAGCGTTCAAACTAACAGAGAACTACTCAGGAACCTTAGAGTAGAGATATCAGTCCTTGGACCTGTCTGGAAGTTCAATCTAACAGAGAACTACTGTGGGGACCTTAGAAAATTTCAAGCCTCAGACTGTGAAAGCTCAGGTCCTCAGGACTCGGGAGGTCTGGAGCTTTGAAAGTCTTGGAACTGAGGGTTCAACCCTCCACACAAAGGCTGAAGTCCAACCCCCTGAGAAAAACGGTCGAGACGAGACTCAAGTTAAAATAATAAATAATTCTGTTGCATTCCAATAGGCGGTCTTCGCACGCCCGGTGCTTGGACCCTAAAAAACTCGAAAAATGGCAAAAAAAAATAGATGATAAATGCGGCATAAAAAAAAAAAAAAAAAGTATCTGAGTCAGTAGCTCAGGGGGGTAAGGAGAGAGCTTACCAAGTGGAAGGTAGTAGGTTCAAAACCCCACCACTGCCATTTTTTCTTTGTCTTATGTCAGATTTTGATAAAATTTAAGAAGGGTCTGGTCTTGAACCAGGCAACCTGCAGTTCTACAGATAAACCCCTTAACTCACTGAGCTACAGATCAGAGGAAAGACAGTAATTCGTCGATCCCTTTGGCATCGTAGTTAATAAAGTGACCACATGGGTGGAGCCAAGGCGGAGTCAGGGTAGAGAGTAGGCAGGGAGGTGGGTGGCGGCCTCCCCCCTCTACAGACCTGACCGTGAACACCGTTGACACCCACCTCAGGGAGACGCTGCCTAAGATCTCAAGGGCTGCTTGGTTGTGGTCTTTCTGGCACGTTACTCTTCCAAGATGAGCCGGGAAGTTAACACTGATGGAATGACACCAGGTCTAAGCCGACAAACTTCCAATTCCTCCTCAACCCATAGTCTCTGGGAAACCTACATGGAGTAAGAAAAGTAGACAGAGAAGTAATTAAGTCTGTACACAACATATTAAAAAGAAATCATGCTAATAAATTAAGTACAAATAACCCAAATTCGCCAATATACTGGAGATCAGAGCTATTTAATTTGATAAGTATAACCTTGTTTAGTAACATTTCAATTATTTGAGAGCAGTCCCTAAAGAACTGCTGTAATCCCAATCATAAAATGGGTTTGGAGGAAGAACATAGATGGTAATCTGGATATACATGAGTTGGCTTTTATAACTACTATTGGTTGTATTGGTGGTAGTAATAAGCAATGTGACTACTACTAGTAGTAATCGTGAGATACATTAACTACTGTTGCAGATACTGGCACTGCTACTACCAAACTTGTAATACTATTAAAAAATGCTGATACTACTTCTACGACTCTGACAGCTGTTTATACTACTACTGCTGCTTGTACTTTTAGTATTACTACTACTGTACAACTATACTACAGCTACTAATAATCGTCTTGGGTATTTGCTTGTCAAGCTGCTAGCTCGCACTTAGTGTTTTGCTAGTGGCTAACTAGTTAGCTCTCATAGACTGGAAGCTCTCAACAAGATTTCATAATGAAAAAAGAGCCAAAATTATTCTTACCTAAGAAAAGTCATTCCAAGTTTCCTTGTCTCAATCGTACGACGCAGTGTGTAATTGTATGCAGCACAGTGAGGCCGGCTATACTTCCTGTTTCCGTTTTCAACGCCGTCTACATCAACAGAATTGCACTGAAACTTTGCCCCCACTAGCTTAGCCTCGCTGTAGCACGCAGCTCAAAGGGGCGTGTTCCTACCTACTCATTCATATCTAACGGTGAGCTGCACATAAGGACCGCTGCCACGTTGATTAGCTGCGTAAATACCATTATATACAGTCTATGGTAAATATGTACGTGAATCGCATCATGGCTGCAGCAGCCAGTCACCGGTCACTCACTGACTCACATTGAAAAATAGAACAGAATGAATTGTTACGTGTTTATTTTATTTACATTTTCAGGTTGGATTTTTTTTTTGTGCGCAGCGCAGATTTTCTGTGCGCGGGAGGGACCGTGTCAGCAGTGCGCAATTGCGCACGCGAGCAGCTTAGAGGGAACAGTGGTCGCCACATACGATCCAAGAACATTTGTTCCTAAAGTTGACTCCCTCAGGCTGCAATTCCTCTCGGACTGCTAACAAATCCTTCTTTCTTCTTCAGCGAGATGGATAATCTACTGCAACCTGATAAAAGCAGGTCAAATGTAGAGAGCACACAGCCTGGGAAGAATTCTCCGAGAGACTAAATTTGGTCGTCTGCTCTTACAAATGTAGGTCAGAAGAAGCAGCTCATTCATTTGTAGGAAGCTGTGAGTAACCTTAAATGTTCTTCTTCACCGCATGTGGTTTGAGGTGTCGGTTAAACGAAAAGAAGATCAAACCAGACAGATAAATCAGGAGAAAGTCGCTGAAACTTTTCAACATCTTCTTTTGTTTTTTGTTGTTTTTGTTTTTGAAAATGCTGAAGTCAGATTGTGTTTACATACATTGCATATATTGTAGTTTGCCACACATGGTGCAGCAGAGAGGAAATACAGCAAAAACTAATATTTAAGTAGAACACTTTTTGGGTTACTCAGAAATACATGAATTATCAGTCACATGCAACTTGAAGCAAATGCTATACATCAAAACTGAGCCTTTAGCGAACAGAAATTAAGACAAATATATGCAAAAAAAATAGGATGAAAGTAGCAAAGACGCACCAAATGCATCCCATACACACAGATTTACTAAAATGAAGTCAGTGGTTGGATCAGATGCTGAAAACAATAACAGCAAATATAAAAAGTTATAACATTGATGCAGATATTAAAGCGTTTGCGGACACTATTAAGAAAGAAAACACTTTGTGCGTAAACTCAAAGCAGGCTGTGCCAAAGAAATGGATGTAAAGCTATTGCAAAATAAAAATAAATCAGGCATTTTTTTTTTTAGGTAAAATGTCTCTTTGGATGGTGCAGATCACTGAAAAGAAGCAGGTGTAAAGCAAAAGCTAAATTAAATGAGCAAGTAGAAGTAATGAATTAGCATAAAAAATACAGGTTTACAGTCAAAATTCAGATTATCAATTGAGGGCCTCTCGCTGGTGAAAGGCAAGGAAAACAATCAAGAAAAGATGTAAACGATGTACACCACCAGTCAAAAGTTTGGACACACTTTCTCATTCAAAACAATGAGAAAGTGTGTCCAAACTTTTGACTGGCAGTGTATAATTTCACTCATGTCATGCTTTTTTTTTTTTTTTTTTAAAAGGCACTTCTGGTTCAAGCGCTTTCTTTAAAGAGCAAAACTTTGGAGGCTAAAACTTTCAAGACTAAGATGCAGTTTCTTTTCATCTCCAGTCACGCTGCTGCCCTGCCTCTGATGAAGGGACGGAAGAGTGCAGGACGTCCGACAGGGGTCAGACTTGGACTATCATCTGAGGTAGAGTGTTGCAGGGTCTGCAGGGGGTAAAACCAGCGAACCACAGCAGCTCTGTGACGCTACAGCTGTTTCCCAAAAGGTCTGAGTTTTCCCAAAAGAACCCTTGGTGCGGCAACACGTTCAGATGGATTAACGCAACTTCCGCCGGTTTCACTTCTGTACATTTTGGTCTTTAGGAAATGAAATTAAGGCTTCAGGCAAATTACAGCATGACATTCTCCAAAAGAACTACGAAATAAATACAATATGAAAACATAAAACATCCTTTTTACTGAAGGGCAACGAACTGGGCGCCGAATTAATGATCGACCGGACTTATCTGGCCTGATGGTGAATCATTAGTCAAACTCACGCCCCACAGTTTCAAATGTAGGAGGCTCTGAAATGATAAGCTACTGTGTTCGCACTTAATACAATGGTGAGGGATAAACACATGCACCGGTATAACTGTGTGTCTTTGGTCCATTTAGGAGGCCATCCATCCCAGCAGGTTGTTGCCATGGCGACAGCTGCTATATGACCCGGACCTCGTCACTTGTTGTGAATACTAAAAGGCTTAAAAGATTCTTCCACTAAAGCTGGGAGAAGGTAAATGTAGACGTCTTCAGAATCAGAAAAAAATACATTTAAAATCAACTCTCGCCACTGTTCTAAAAAAAAACCACGGCTCCATGTCAAAAGAAGCAGTCTTAATGTGTTCCTTCTGAATCAGTAGAAGCTTGGGGGTACTTGTGCTGGTGAAGTGACACTTTGAAAAGAATAATATGGCATTTTAAACAGCAGAGATTCAGTGTGATAACACTGAGTTTAGTGGTTCTGCAAGTCCTCTTTTGTTAACTTCAGACAGGCAGCAAGCAGCTTCCTCCTGTTCCACTGTTGGTTCTAAGGCCTGGTCAACACTAATATGGATATTTTTCTGCCCCCGTCAGTTTTTAGGACTAGTCTACATGAACATGAGCTTTTTCAAAAATTTTGTTTTTCCTATTTTGTTCTCAAAAAAATCTCCATCCACATGAAAACGCAAAAACACAACTGAAAAACTGTCACGAAACAAAACAAGCACAATGTAACCCTATAGCTAAAGCAAGAGAACCTATTGTTCTTTAAGCTTCCTCTACTTCTAGCCATGGTTGTGCTGTTTCCATAGAGGTGCAGGACTTTATACTGCAGTGAAAAATGATTAACCCAGTTAGCAAAAATGTGACAGAAGCAAAAAATGGCTGAGATGATTACATCAACTATATGTCAAATATCTGACAAGAACCTTGTGTCATTTTCTAGTTATTTGCCTGTTGTTGCTGCAAAAAAGAGAATGACTTTTTAAAAATCTGTACTTTTGAGGGAGTCTAGTGTCTAAGATGCTTAATTAATTTAGCAAAATATTCATATTAGTGTGGACGAGGCCTAAACAAAGCTGTTCAGTTTCCATATGTTTACAAGACAGATATGAGAGTTAACAATCTGGTGTATTTTCCAAAGAGTGTACTGACTTCTCTAAGAGGATATGAATGTGAACCAGTGAGGAGGTTTACCAGAGTTTGATTGAAAGCAGCCTCTTCGCGGTGAATCAGTCACAGTATCAGATCAACTCATTACGGGGCCCCTCCTCGACTGTAAGAACAAGTTTAGAGTACTTCAATAGTTGTAATGTTAAAAATACACGCCATGGAGCGTAGACTGAAATAATCAAAGTCTAACGCAGGGACACGATGAGGACTCAGAGTGGATAATAACACTGGTGTCCCCCTTTAGGTTACTATTAGTTCAGTTTATATTGAGTCCTTACGGTGCGTACAGAAGTGTGGCAAACATGGAGTCCATCATGTTAAAGATTTCCTGCATCCAGCCTCGATGACGGAGCTGCTCGTCTTGAGCTGACGGTTTGCAATTCACTGCACTTCCGAGAGCTGCGTCCCTTAAACTGTCCGAGCACCATTCACAGATCCCAGAGTGTCACGATAAAAAACCCAAATTTGTCAGGACACTTCTCTGAAGTGATAGTTGCTGTATGTCCCTTTAAAACACTATGAATAGATCAGTCCCATATTTACAACTCTGGCATGTGTTAAGACTGACAGTAGAGTCCTATATGAGTACACAATGGAGAAAATAAAGATGGAGGGTTTAGGAATAATCTTTAGCAGACCAGTTGGCTCCTACACATGACTGGTCTTTCTTGTATAAGCCAATATATGTTCTTTAAATACCAGATTTGTACATCTAAAACTATGTGGTAGTGTTGAAAACTGATTGTAAAGGATAATGATAGCCCACTCAGCCACCAAGTATGCCGGCTGATAGTGTGGTTTTTGGTTGAGACGCTGGCTAAGGACTGAATCTGCAGCTTTTACGCTGCATTCATAGTAAGAACAGCATGCCTTGTTCCCCTTGTGACAAAAATGAAATGTGCGGTTTTCTTCATTTTCATTTTGAATCTCAAGTTTGCCGGCTGTAAGATTAGTTCAGTCTGATGCATAGATCTTCAGGATCACATTCATGTTCAACTGTACTTCAACTTATGACTCTGATATGTTTCATCACTTTGGCATTTTCTCCTATTGAAGGCAGCTGTTACAATCTTAACAGACACACACTAACACAGTATCTTAATACTGCCGGTCAGCAGCAGTCTCAGTCTGACTCCATGTGTCTCTTTCTCAGTCTGCTCAGGGAACTTAGAGGACAGACTCTCCAGTTTTGTTGTGTGATTCTACCACAGCCTTCTCACTCTCTATCATCTTCTGGGTGACGTCCTGCTCCGTCCTCAGGGTCTCCTTGTTTTCCATCCTCTTGCGTTTGGCCTCCACCCAGGGAATCAGACACAGCAGAGCCCCTCCGATGATCGGTGGAAACCAGCCAGGTAGAAGGCCACGTCGTAGCTGCCCAGCGTGTCCCTCAGGTAACCTGCAACCAGAAGAAACACATAAATGTCATTCTTCCTCTGTTTGGTATATTGCTGATGTGACAACTTGACATCATTACTAATGCTGATTTAAATTCTTTTAAAGATAGACATAGTTTGTTGAATTTTAAAGATTTTTAACATCACTCTTAATTTTTGCACCATGACATCGGTCGTTTTTTGCTCTTGTCATTGATTAGCAACAATCACTGATACGGTTTTTAAAATCAAGTCTTTTGATTGAATTTGAAGTTATTACAGTTTCCATTCCATCCCATATTTACAACATTAAACTTCTTCCATGCAGGTAGTCAGAATGTCCTTGACACTCCTGAATTTTCAGAATGTTCATTTTTTTAAAATCATTCTTTTGTTGTTGCAAATGAACAGCTGAACCAGGGCGCTTACACGCAAAAAAAAGGAATTAAAAGAAAAATAGATGAAGAGATCCGGTTATATTTATTACTAGTAGGTTCAAGTGAAATCAGACCTTATGATATTTTATATATTCAGCCTATTCAGTCCAGATCTGGTAAAACTTATCCTTTTTGCACTCTTAGGGTAAACAACTTTCCAATAATGCAAACCTCATGTCAAAGTCAATCCATTTCTCAGTAGTGGGAAGTTCTACTTTTAACCATTTTCTTGTGATGGCGTTTTTAAGTGCTGCCAGTAATATAACATTCTAATAATTTCATTTAGCTCTACAGTTTTAGACAGCTGATTTGGTCAAGTGTAAAAGGTTCCAAAGACCCGAGGCTTTGAGGGCATAACTGATTACAAATGAGAGGTTGTGCACAGAGATAATTTAATATCTGGTTGCTTCTCTCCTGCTCTCTGTGCTCACATAAACTGTACTTTAATAGATTCCCAGTAAAGCTATTCTCAATTAAGTATATATTTTTTTGTTTCTACTGTCGGACAACGGAACAAGAATGAAATAAAAACTTAACACCACACGTGGACCAGCTGCTGTCCTGCACCACTAAACTACTGATTTTAACACTGTAAAGTCATCTGACATACTCACATAAATGGTTAAAGGTGACGGCTATGCTGTGAATTTAGCTCTATTTTTAGAAAATTTGAAGCTACTATGAAAGTCAGAGAGAAGGAGTTGCTTCAGCTGCTCTGTGCTTCTAAAATATCCACGGTGTTCATGTTGCACTTTGTTTGTACATGCCTGACTATTTGACTTGTTACGGGTTTAGCAGAAACTTGGATTTCTTTTGAAGTACAGCTACTAACTTGAATAATAAGCCCTCTTATCTGATTATATAGATCATGTTGAGATTGTCAGTTTAACTGTACAGTTAAGCACTTTTGTTACAAAAACCTTTGCATATTTCATACTGTGCCGTATTTTACAATGACATGCATCAAAATAAAATGAACTTAAAAGAAATTTTCGCTCCTTTTTTGCAGAAAAAAATATTAGTTTAGACAGATAATCAAGTAATCAGTAAAGTAAACAAATGAATATAAAAAGTTGTTAGTGGCAGCCCCTGTCAAAATTCATTTAAACTCCGTCAGTGCAGCATGTAAACATCAGGAGAAACAGATGCTGTATGGCATTAAGGTCACAGTTTATCAGGTGTGGTTTGGCCTGAGGCTTTGACAATTACAAGCTGACCTTACTGAAGTCTGTGATTATCTACAGGGTCACTTGTGTGTCTATTCTTAGCTGGTTCAGTGATGCTGATGATACCGACTTGGGCTGAGAAGCACTTTACTGATCCTTCTGAGAGTGAACTGGTGGGTTTAATGGAAGCTGACAGCGGAGATGCTTCAGTCTAACTGATTTCAGTTAGAGTGAAAGCAGGTTAACTGCCAGTTTCACACAGGCATGCGAGTTCTGACAGGGAAAGTTTCACTGTCAAAGCAGTGCAGCATCAGCAAATATCTTTACCTGTATTGAAACCGTCATAAATCAAAAATGATTAAATTCCGTCTGACTAAAACCGAATCTCACGTAAAGTTGTCTCTATATTGATATAGCAATTTGGTTGACAGTAAAACAAAAAGTAAATAATAAAAATGCTAGAATTTTAAAAGGTTAAATAGCTAACATTTAGGAAATGGCTATGCAATAAAAATGAGTCATAGTTGAGATGATGGCCAGACAAAATCAATATGTCTGATGTCTAAATTAGCCAATCACAGCTGATCACTGACCTGCTGCACATTAATGTTGATTTACAATAATCAGGTTTATGAAATGCAGGACACATGGTCAATTTCCAGCATTAGTGAATTTCAGTAGTAATGTGGTTTATTTAGACATGCAAACATTTCCAGCGAAAATCACTTGTTCAGCTGGAGGAAAGTTCAAGCTCCTAATCTGCAAGCATTTGCTAATAGAAGCTCCATGAGCAACACTCTGCTGTCTGTTATTGACTGTAACCTCTGACCTTCCTGCAGTTTCATGAATAGTCAAACACTGCAGGGCTTTCTAAGAAAAAAACTAATTCCTTTACTTTCAGGCAGGAAAAGCACATGAAGCTCACATGAGCAGCTCTCCATGTTACTGATACTGATCATGGGAAACCTATGAATCTATGAGGCTTCCAAACCTGTTTGGTCACGTGCATCACACTTAAAAAGTTTTCTTCTTTCCTTGTGCATGTAATATGCAAACAACTTTAATTGGAAACAACTATGAGTTTGTGGTATGTTTCTAATTTACCCAGTGCAAATTTGGGACCGACACAGTAATAATAAACACTAGATGGGGCAAACGAACACAAAATGTCTGCATGAAAAGGATTAGTCTCTTTTTTTTTTTTAAATTTGTGGATAACAACTCTGAGATTTATGAGAATTCGGCACGAATGCTTTGTGTCTGGCTACAAGAGCCAATATATCTACAGAATCAGATGGCAGAGATCAAAAGGCCCCTGAAGTTGTCACGTTGTAAAACTGCATCTTCAGTTTAACAAGACACTACCAGAGATGTGACATATAAACAGAGAATATGTATTTACATTGCAGATTTAACATAAAAATTTATTGCAGTAAAATATTAAAAGACTCCTTCCAAGAAAATCTTTTTTTCTTTAATATGTCTATATGGTGTTTTTTACATGCCAGATGACAGATCATGAACTAAATAAGCTGTCAACACCACAGCTGTGCATTTCCTCAGGGCAGCAATGACAGCTTAGGGTAGGAAGAGATTATTTTTAAAGGAAAAAACTTGTAGATACAAGTTTTTAGGAGTTTAATCAACAACTGCAGAGGGACTTTAATAATTATGAGAAGACAGATTTTACTACAAAAAATGAGAGATGATTAAAAAAAAGTAAAAATGGTAAAATCAGGCTAGCGAAAGAGCATGGGCAAAAATTCCATGTCATTCCTCTGCTCTCTTTCCCCACATTTCTTGTCTGTCTCTACTGCTCTACTGCAAAGAAAGCAAAACTGATGATTTTGACAGTTGTGTCAGAGGTCAGGGTCAGTTACGTAACAGCATATCTGGAGCTGGGAAACAGCGAACAGCTCAAGATGCCATAAAAGAGCTCCAAACTGACAAAACCGTCATTTTTTATTCACTTTTGATATGGTCAGTAGTCAGAATGATGTCAGCATTCATCACATATTGAGGGTCAGATTGAGCATCAACAGAATATCTGGGTCATTCCTGCTTTACCTGCAATCGGGGGTCCCACAACCATGGGCACGGACATCAGGCCCAGCAAGAAGCCGATGGCCTGGGACACGTCGTTGGCCCCGACCAGCTCGAAGGCGATGGGAGCCATGATGCAGATGAAGCAGCCGTCGAACAGCCCCATCAGCAGGCACACAGCGATCAGTCCGCCGAAGATGTAGCACAGAGGAATCATCATGGACATGAGGCCAATGATGAAGAAGGAAGTCACCTAGAAGGAAGGTTTTTCTGTAAGCTTGATAATTTACAAATCTGTATGAAGTCGAGCATTTTATGGGGTATCTGCACAACTTTTAAGGTTAAATGTTATTATTTTTACCACGAAAATGTAAAGCCCATAAAGAGGAAATGTGTATTAGGGTTGGATAAGTGTTTCAAATTAACCAAAATATTAATATGGATCCAATATCGAATGAAAAACCACATGTAAAATTAGCAGAATTTCAGAATTAAAATGTTTAATGACGCTGATCTGTAACAGTCTATTTCCTAAATTTACACGTCTGTACATGTAAAGATTTAAAAATATTTATGCAGTGTTTAGTCTTTTGATCCAAATTTAAAGACCTTTCATAATAACAAACAACACTTCATTAAACATTATACACTGGCATAAATGTGAGACTCTTTGGTGTGATTATCATATGATCATTTAAATGCTGTTTCAGAGAGTTTCCAGTGGTCAGAACTTCTGCTTTCATATGTCTGGTTATCTGACTGACCTGCAAGTAGACTTTGTTGACTCCGGTAATGTAGTCTGCTACTCTGCCAAAGATGAGTCGACCCACGCCTGATGTGATGCCGATGCACATGAGCAGAACCTCTTTGTTGGTGTCTTCTCCAAAACGCTCCTTCACGTGATTCATCTGTGGAAATGAAATGAAACAGATGAGTACAACGGACTCATTTTGAAGTTCATTTCAGCCGTAAAGTGCATAGAACCATAAATCAGTTTCCCCCGGTTCGGAGATTAAAGGAATTAGAGGAGCGAACCATTACAATCCTGTGATCGATGTCACGGCTCCTCACATAGGGATGTTAGGTGTTAAAGCAACTTGGACAATAGAGCCTTTCAATGTCAGAGCTCACTGAACTTCAACATTTAACTTGGGAAGCGTGGAAGCTTTTTCTGGCACTGTGATGAATAGTATCCAGTGGCTAAGGGTAGTAGCAGCACTAGTAGAGACAGTATCTCCATAATCCAATGTAGAGTCTACAGTCAATTCAATTAGTCTAAAAACTCTATAGGGATTTTTTGAAAGATGTGTTTTAAGATTTTTAGAAAGGATAGCTTCATGCAATCTGATATTTAACTGTATACATTTAAGTCTTTACTTCATCGATTAAACTTCTTTTGAGAGCCTGGATTGATGTAGCATTGTCAAAGGTCTGTGCTTTTGATTGTTGGTGTGGAGGTCATCAAAAGGAGACCTGGGGGAGGATTTAGGTAGAGCTGCTGGAATACAAGATGGTATTTTCAGCACAAAAGTGGACATTTTCAGTTTTTAAGTGAATGTTTTTGTCAACCGAAGGGGGCCTAATCTGGATCCATGTGGGACACTAAAAGTGTAAATAACAAAACTATTATTAACAGTATGAAGAGCTTTGAAAAGTGTTAACAAGCAGTGTAGCACAGTTTCTTTTAATCAAGCAATTTAATAATGTAACAACTGCAGTTTATTAGGACGCTGCTCTGCTCCAGATACAGACTGTGGTGAAAAAAGAAGGAAGTTTACTATTTGTGGTGAGGAAGCATGGAATACGTCTACATTCTGCATACTTCTGCTGAAATCTGGGTGTGGTCAACAGTAATGTTTCTGGCAGTTTTGAGGCTAAACAAGCGGTTTCACAAAATGTCCAGCTGTCCAAACAGAATGGTATCTCCCTGTTCTGAACCGTAGCAGCCATTTTTCAGGCAGGAGTTTGTTGCTGTTACCACATCACAGCCCGCTACTTATCAGCACCCTTATCCACCCTTGTCCATATTTCACCACTCCTCATTCGTCTTCTGTTGTTGCTGCCAGTAAATGCTAATTTACAGTTCTGACTTGGAGAAAAGCAGCTCAGATGTTCGTTTTCCAGATTTTTGTAGCAACATCCCCCCTGTCCCAGAGCGCCAATCTGTGAGGCCCTGAGTTTGAGAGCTCAAAAGAAAAAAGGGGCTGTTTTGTGGAGCCCGGCCAGCTATTTCCACCTCCAGGCATGCTGCAGCAGTACTGCTCAATGGGCCTGTCTGTCTGCTGCCTCTACAACCCCAGTCATCACCCCCTATTCCATCTGCAGGATACATATCCATCACCAAAGACCTCTGGATGACTTATCGCCTTTCTAAGTAGTAACAACAACATGCTCTGTCCACAGGAGTGTCCTGCTCAGACAAACAGTGCTGCAGGCGTGACAACTGGAGGCTCAGTGTATTTGAGCATACATGCATCAGCAGAGTAACTGATGATAACGACACTGACTCAAGGCTGACCACAGGGAGGAGGTTCTTACTGAGAAGCCAGATGTGTCCCGTAATTCCCCCCGCTAAAGTCTGAAAGGTTCACACGATAAACGTACCACTCCCACTTAGCTTATTGCCGCCATTATTGGACATATAGTGATAAATGAATAAAGAACATTATATTATAAATCACATTATAATTGAAACACATTCAATTTTCTGTACATTAAGCTCCTATTATCTTCATTTAATAGTCTGAATCCTAAGCAGTTTCTGGATGTTTTTTTTTTTGTTTCCATCACATTTTTCTTCACTCTGAGCTAATTTTTTACCACAATATGATGTCTTAAACCTTAATGGAAGCTGCGATCAGAAGTAGAGAACTTGTATGTTGTCTCATGAGGTTTTTTTGGTCAAATTACAGAACTGAAGTAACATCTGGAATCAACATGTACAACATATTTCCACAGGTGTTACCTACAGATAGGCTATTTGACTAGGCTAATGTACATTTTTACAACCTCTACCAACTTAACGATTTTCCTCAGAACTCTGCACATAAACTATAGAGAGATAGAATGAAAACAGCTCCCTCCTACCTGAACTCTTTCATTCAGGTCTACACTTCCTACTGCTCTCTACGCTCGGCCAAGAAAAGGCACTTGATCCAACCACCACAACAGGGCCGGTTGATAGCTAGACTCTTCTCTTCAGTAGTACCCCGTTGGTGGAATGAGTTACCAAACTCTGTTCGATCTGCGGAGTCTCTCTCAGTCTTTAAGCAAAGACTAAAAACCCAGCTCTTTACTGAACATCTTTACATTTGACAGACTGCACAAGAAAGATAATAATAATAATAATAATAAAAAAATCCTATTACATCGCACTGCCTATAGACATCACGGTCCTATTATCACACTTGAACTTGGTTTATGGCACTTATCCAGGTTGTTTTCTCCTCACTAGATCCTTGCTTGTATTTTATCTACTCTCAGATGTACGTCGCTCTGGATAAAAGTGTCTGCTAAATGACATTGCAGAATGGTAGATATTTCACCTTGCTGAAAGAATTTTCCAGCAACCTGCTTCTCTGTGTATTCTTTTTGAGCCATGCTGTTCTGATTTTATTGATCAAGTATTTGTCATTTTGCTTTCAATCTCTCTTATCATGTCCTCATTACTCTGAGCAAACACAGCCTGCAGTTCATCTGAAAAGTTTCAAAATGTTTTACAGAGTTTCTGACTCTGATAAATAGTGTCATTTTGGTGATGTTTTTTAAAGATAACATGCCCTGTCAAATCCGCCCATAAGTTTCGAGGTGCACAAGGTTAACAATTTACCACTAAGACGTCACACAATTGTGCAATTTATTACGTCACGTTAGCCTTACTTATTAAATCCAGAAAGAGATAGATAGTTCTTCATGTGCAATACTGTGGTGCAGTCTGTTGATGGTGTAACTTTGGCACAAGATAACATTGCAAACATTTAAGAAATGACTAAGCACAGAAAACAAGCAAAAACATCACATATCTACCACCCCACAATGACATCTGTGAGTTCAGCTACATTTATCGGACAGACAGCCTCTCTTCTGTGATGCCACACTGTTAGATCACCGGACAGATATGAGGAGGAAATCTATAAAACATAATCCCTCGGTCACAGTCATCATCTTGGTAGCTGTTAGTGGACGTTTAAGGCGGAAACAAGAAGACGTTCCCTCGCTGACTCATTCACACACTGCATCAGTTATGTCTGTTATGTATTCGAGTCTTCTTGTTAGGTTGCAGGATGGTGCTGTGTCATGTGTTTACTCTTTAATGAAACTGGATGGTCATACATATGCAGCAGGGCCTACACCAACCCCGCCCAACCTGTATCATGCTACTGTTTATCATGGAGCTTTGGCATGTAAACGCAGACTGATCAATGGTTGCTGACAATTAGTCTTTCGCTGGTTCTACTGCGCCCTCACATCTTTGTGCACTGACAAAGAGGATAACACATGAAGCGATGTATCCACCAATCCCCTGAGCAATGGGCAAAAATGTGTGATTGCAAATTGCACACAAATATTTACTCGAGATAAAAGGCAATTCCATTTAAACTAAATGATTGATTGCAAACAATAGCTTATCAGACCTGCATTAAAGAGAAGCAAAGACTGCAGCAGGATGTTTACTTTTAGGAAAAGTGTGTGTATCATTGATCATGTTTTCAGGGACACAAGCTCATGTGATGCAACTCTCAGCCTGGCAGGTAGCCTGTTGGGATAGAACAGCATTACCCCACAAAATAAACAAACATACACAAACAAGTTTAACCGTAATTTCTAACAGCAATCTAACCTGAGCACTACTGCTAAACTCCAGTCACTTCCTATATTTCCCTTAATGCCTTTGACCTACCATCTGCAACCTTCTGCATCTAGCATGATTAACTGATTAATTTAAGGTTGGAAGGTGAGTAGCAACATAGAAAAAAAAATGAAAATATTTTGAGGGAAATAAAGGTGAGACTTTATGTTCCAGTTTCTAACGAACAAGGGAAGTGGTATTTCATTACTAACAAAAATTAAATAGTTTTGCATGAACAGATCTGTCTCCACAGCAGTGTGTCAGTGCTGGAGAAGGCTCACAGCACCTCATATTCATTCTGGTAGTCTACATCATGTGAGTCAGACTAATAATGAAAAGACCAAAACCAATCACGCAGTAGCCAGTCAATCATTTTCCAAACCAGTTTATAAGAAAAGGTAAAATAATTCTAAAAAATCAAGGCACTGTATTTTCATTTTTTGACATGTCGCTTGAAAGAAAGGAAATAGTTTATTTGCTCAAGACTTTTTACAGCTGTAGATTAATGAACATTTGGTGCAATAGTGCACATTTCCAAATGTCACCCAGTTTAGTGGTGTGGCCCTAGGACAGTTTGTGAGGACAAACAATGGATGTGTATGGCACAGACAAATGAGATAACATACATCAGGATTTGGATATACACCCTATCCACCATATTTCTATGCCTTTTGCCAGTTGGTCCACACATAAATGAAGTTTTAGTTCACTGCAAGTGAGCTTTTCAAAACATCCTTACATGGTGAAGATAGTCAGAAACTTTGTTTGCAGTGTTGACGTACAAACAGAGTTCATGGCCTGTGATGTCAGAGTTTGCTTACATGTCTTTTCTTTACATGATGCAATTTTGAGTAACGGTGGACGTGGCCAAAATGTTGCTGATGCTAACCTTGTTAATAAGACTTTTTACACGATTACAAATAAATGTACACTAACTATTCCACTTCATTAAGAAACCAAAGCATTAAAATTAATCCATACACACTATTCCCAACTTCCTCGACATGCTGGAAGCCTACTGGAGCTAGTAATACTATTTCCCAGGCCTCTAATGGCCAACAAGCTTTAGGTTTAGGGTTACATGACCACATGTCATTTTGACTCTTAACAGCAATTCAGTTGTGTTTTTTCAAGCGAAGAAAGATTTTTTGACAATGAAGGAGGAAAAACTGGTTTTAAAAATGCCCGTCTAAGTTTGAACTAGACCTTAATCTTTCAGTGGGATTGCTTTTCCCCTATAGACTTCCTCACAGCATTCAGTTTGACTTGTCAAGCACGTGTAATTAATAACATTAATGACTGCTGAATTCCATTTAAGCGTGATAGAGCTGAAGTGATTAGTAACACCTGTGCTGCTTCTTCTGTAACATGTCAAATTTTGTGCTGTGGAAAAAGTTATAGTTGCTGGAATTAAGCTGGCATGCTGCATGCAGCGAACTACAAGGTAACAAGCTACCACAATAAATTACAAAATACATCACATTAATTGGACTGCACTGTTAAACTCTGTTGTAACAGAGTGTTTTAGGGAGGATTTCCCTCTCAGAGCCCCACTCTGCACTAACCGAGCTTCTCCTCTTGGCTGTTTAATGGTCATTAAACATCCAGCCCTCCTCCAGCCCACACACCACAGCCCTGTGGGGGATCCTCATTAAATACACTGAAACTGGCTTATTTTAAAAGCAGACACAGCTTTAGAAAGAAAAGTCAATTTTGTATGCTGCCAACGGGAATCCATGATGATTCAGATGTACTGACTCAGCAAAGTGCATCATCCGTTTAGATGATCTGATCAAACTTTCAAATGTGCTGTTTTTGAGTTTGTGGGTAATTTTGTAAGAGCACACATTCAAATTCCTTCGCCCTTCTGTTCTTAGTAATGCAACGACAGTTTTTATCAATCTGTTTGTAGCGCAAACACAGCCATACGTGACTTTTCTCAAATCAACCATATGTGGAAAAGTGTGTGCGTGCCTCAAATTGGACTTTACTCTTTTACAGTCTTCAGATACGTGCAGCTATGATTTGGTAAGAGAAAAAACAGACATGGAGCTGTGGCAGTGCCCCTCTAAACAGCTGTGCTCAGCATTTTGTTCAGGGACACACACTCATACACACATCACAGCAGAACCAGACAGAGAAGTATGGAGGAGTTTTGAGGGCCTGATAAGACTCCTTTCCTGAAACGCTCAACAATGTGCTGTTTGACGTATGTTTTTTCCTTCTTCCAATGCAGTGTCACAAGGGTGGAGCTCAGTTTTAAGAGCAGGGAGGGGAGCACTTTGTCTAGGGAAGCACGGGTGCTGGGGGCTAGAAGGCCAAGGGTGGTGCTGAGGCTGCAGCCAGGCCCCTGCGGTGACCCAGTCTGAGTAGCACACACAGGAGAAGTGTTGGGAAAACACAGGCTGGGATTCTTGGGACAGGCTCCAATAACAGAGTCACCATGTCCAAATAAACAGTCACCTCCTGAGTCTGTCCAACACATCCAGCCTCTCTCCTCTGCAGCCCTCCTAAGATGTTTTCTCCAGAGTCATCGTTTCCCATCTTAAAGCTGAAATAAAAACTGATTCAGGGAAACAGAACTGTGTCTTGACTGAAATAAGATCTACAGATTGAGTCTTCCTGTCACATTTGGCTACATTCACCAGGACCACACAGCTGAGGTATCTCATGTGGACACACGATGCTGTGGAGCAATCAGGAAGCTGCTGTGACATACAGTTTGAATGCTGATCACGAGAGTCTTCTCTTTTGGCTCCAGGGTTTTAAGTGTCTTGTTATAAAACATTCTGGCAAATATCTCGTGAATGTAAATGTTTACAGGGCCAGGCTACCCAGACTACAAAAATCAGCTGCCTCTCGTAGTATCTAACTGTGCACTGATTTTATTTAATCATTTGCTGCCATATTTCTGTCAAAGTCTTTTGAGGCAAGTCTCACAACTAGGCAGACATCTTGGTAATACCCTTGGACAAGTCTGTTGGGGTAACAAGACCAGGCCCTTATCAATGATTAGGGAGAGAGCCATAACTGCAAATTTGAAAGACTAATGTTTGAAAAGCATGTTTCCCCTCTGGTTATACTTTGACTGCTTATGCTCACAGTTCTACAACACCTCGCCTTCATCAGTGCAAAAGCATGATTGCCTGGTTGTTTCCTGGAATTCTATTCAGGATTGTTCAAGTGGCGAGTCACTCCTTAACATGCCCTTAATTAAGCTGTAATACAATTTAAATGTGTGACTTAAAATAAATGTAATTTCCTGTACAGTTGTCAAGGACAGAAAAATTAGATAAAGGGACCACAATCTTTTTATTTCACCGAGGCTGTAACTATGTTTATTTCTGTTAAACATAGTTAAAGTTAGACATTTTAACATGGAGGTCTATGGGGATTTACTCAGTTTTTGATCCAACCTCTAGTGGCCATTTGAGGAACTGCAGTTTTAGTTAGTCCTTTGCAGTACTTCGCAGTCAAACATAATAAAAAGTTGAACATTTCTGCCAAAGAGCAAAGAAGCTGAAGACTGGTAGGTAACAAATAAGCAATGCAGGTTCTATAATATTTTCTTTTTTGCAATATTCTATTGGATAGAAAATGATAAAATATTCAAATGGGAGAGATAATTTCACATGATGAAAAGCTCTGTGAGTGCTACTAAACAGATTTTATTTTGTGTTCAGTGTTTCTAAATGCAGAACAAAGGCCTGTCAGATGAATTAAGCACGGTGCTAGTGAATTCCACATTTATAAATAGTTATTGTGCTGACACTGGGTCCAGGATACTTTGTCTGGAAAAGAAATTTCTAAACTCAATCAACAAAATAAAGATATTATTTCAGTAGGCTTTAAAAAAGAGAGCAGAATCAACCACAGTTTGTATGAAGGAGCTCTGGAAATTGTCTCAAATTAAGTGTTTTTCCAACCAACTTGAAAAAAATCTCATTTTGTACCATTCCTTATATAAAAGAAAGAGTTCTTGCAATGCTTAAACTTTCCTCGACTGCAGAGGTAACCTTGTTGGCTACATTTCCATAAATACCGAAGGGCTAAGAGACACTCCGTACCATCACTGAGAGGAGTCTGGATGTGGTTTTAATTTCCCTTCCTCTCACCTTTCACATTACTGTAACTCACATTGCAGACATGTGTTTTGATAACTGTTGTTGATGCTCCCCAGCTAACCTCTCACCTTTATCCCTTTCCCATGCCAATAAACACATCTAGAGCACAGGACAGGCATACTCAGAAATCACACCACAGATTCCTGCTCTCCGCATTTATGCGTTGCTCTGTGAGGTTGATCTGACCTTTGGTTGGGGGAGAGGTGGATTACTCAGCAACACAAACAGCACATAAACAGACAGTACGTTACTGAGAGAGCAGATGCGTGAAAAGATAAGTAGAAAACACAAACTTACCAGGTGAACATAAGGCACAAAGTAGCCATAGAGGGCTGCAGGGATGCCAAATGCCCAAATGCGATATCCCCAAGACTTCCAGATGTTGACGTTAAAGATCTGCTTCAAACGTGAGCCTCCTGTTTGGGAGGTAGCGGGTTTCACGGGCAGCAGGGGCTTGTAGGTGAAGCCAGCCAGCATCAGCACAAACATGAGGACACAAAGGACACGCATGGTGTTGTGGAGACCAACTCTTTCCAGCAGGCCTGACAGCACGAAGGGCAGGGTGATGGTGAAGATGCTGCTGCCTGCCGTCACGATGCCGTTCACCAGACCCAGACGCTTCTTGAAGTAGTGGCCCAGGATGACCAGGCTGGGCTGGTAGGCAAAAGAACAGCCGCATGCAAACACAATGCCATAGGTGAAGTACATGACGCCCAGGGACCTATAAGGAAATAAAACAAAACGATGCATCACTGTTCAGCCTTTTGACTCCAAGATAACATTAGTCTATTTAATGGACAAAAATGTATCCACAAGACATCTCCCAGAAAATAGTTGGCTACTGATTTTGTGTTAGTTTTTTGGCCTGGATTATAGTTCCTTGTGGACGCACACTCGGAACTATAGATACCACAGACGCATAGTTATAGCTATTTCTAGTCTATCCATCTATCCACTTTCTATACACCGCTTTCTCCTTTGTAGGTTCGCCAGGGAGGCTGGAGTCGATCCCAGCTGACTAAGGGCAAAGGCAGGGTACATCCTGGACAGGCTGCCAGTCCATCATAGGGCTATTTCTGCTCTTCTTCTTGCTATTTCTATTTCTAGGAGGACTCCTTCCCATATATGCGCAGTCGGTTGTATCTATGCATTGAAACCATGCACACTACTATCCTTGGAGAGTAGTTTTGGGCTGTATTTCCACACAGACTTTGGCTGACGTGGGGCGATGATAAAATTTACATCACCTGAACCATAGCAGACCTTTGTGAACCCTTACCTACCCTGGGTATCGCGTAGTCGGAGAATGTAAAAGCAACAGAGGAGGTTCTTGCAGTCAAAACACACAGAAAAGTTTGTGATGCACCAAAACCACCAGAATAAGGATAAAGAATGAGAAAACACTAGAAGTGAGGTTAAAAAACAAAAAACGGAAAGTTTTTGCAATGAAACGACCTCTTGTGACAAAAGTATTTCTACTTAGTGATATCTCTAATGACGTGTGAATGTATTAATTATTGTGTTTGTGTGAGTGATAACTGCTTTGTGTGGCTGCCTTGTGATGTTGTACGTCATTTGTTCTAGGGTTTCTCTTGTGCAACAAATGCGGATCTTTGTGAGTCTCGCTGAACAAATAAAACTTGAACAACACAGATCAGGTTACTCCACATGCTGCCATAGCTCTCAGATGAACTGACGCATCTTTAACCCTTTGATGTGCAACATGGGTCAAAAGTGACTCAAATCCAATGGAAAATGGTTATCTCCTGACCCACACTGCGCATCAAAGGGTTAATATACCACTCCGGCACGATGTCTTGGCATGATTTTTGTATTTTTTCTCCTCAACGTCTTTTAACTTACATTAAACAGTGCATCTAAGAAAGCAAAAACGATTCATATCTTGCACCGAAGGTTCAAATATATACAGAACAGTGCTGCCATCTGAGTTTCAAAGTCCTATTTGAAACTTAGGACTCAGCTATTGATCTGCTCTGCATATGTGAACCTGACTGTCACTTGATAAGCAGTAATTCAAGTGTTTTATTTCTTTAGTGCACTTTAAAGTGATAACAGCATGAGGGCAGTGCACTTGCTGCTTTGTTTGAATCAGATTTTTCCGTATGCTTGTGTGAGTGTTTCCTCACGTGTCGACTGGTATGTGATTCTAGGAAATTATTAACAACAGAGTGTTAGTGCAGAGCCTCTTACCCACAGAGTCATGATAAAATGTGAGGAGTATGCTTTGCTTTGGGAGATCAACTTCACTCAACAGCTAAGTGCTTAAATGTTTCCCAGATACAGAGTTTACTTTGGCTTTCATAATTTTACTTCAACCTCTTGAAATTACAGGTACATATAATGTAGTTATAAACACACGCAAATATTTTTGTGTGTTTATCAGTAACTACAACTCCCTCTTTTAATAGTTAAAGAACACTTAACAAAACAATACAGCATAACATATTTTATGCCACATACAAATGCAATAGCAGGTTTGAACTGGTTAATTATTTGTACATGATGTGTATAAACAGTAATAAATGCTTTGTAAAGGACTTGTTTATGATAATGTACCACTGTATGTGATGATAATTATGTTATGCTGTTAGGAGGCAAACATTAACTTTTACACACAAGTCAGCAGATGGAGCTTCACTATTTACAACTAATTCATGATTTTTTCTGTCCTCTCAGCACTTTAAGGACATCTGGTATAACAAGGCTATATCCACACTAACACGTATTTTTAAAAGTTTTCTGTCATAGTGTCCACATTAACTCGGCATTTTAAAATCCCTGAAGCAGACTTCCTGTTTCAGTTTGAAAACTTTGATGTTTTAGTCTGGACATGTACAAATGGAAACTTTTGATAACAATAAGGTGTTTGCTTTCTCTACATTTGACCAATGATTTATCATATTTCTATCATATGGTTGGTCTTTGGAAGAAAACAAAGACATATGCCTTGGTAACCATACAGATAATGTTTGAGGCCACAGGTGTTGCTGCACTGTTGTCTACAGCAGCAGCTTTTGTGCAGATTATGGAAATCTCTAATCTCCATAGCTGTTCTTCCTTAGTAGTAATTTCTACATCTAAACAATTAACCCTCAGCTTCATGTTTACACCAGCACCCACATGCCCAGTGTACTTGAATGGTCATGTGATGTGGATTTCCAGACATGTTTGTACGAATGGATTTTATTTCTGAAAATGAGTTAAAACACTTGTCTGGGTGGAGATCATGTTCTTTTCTAAAAATCTGTTTTAAAATAAAAAGGGATTAGTGTGAATGTAGGCTAATTGCTAAATGCAAAGAAGTTCAAATATCAATTAAAATGGGTTATTCTTAGTGCAAGTGAATTCTATATTAATGAAGTGTCACAGATGCAGTGATGCCATGATGAACTTCTGTGATTCCTTACGAAACAAAGGAGCTGGCCAGGAGGCCGACCAGGCCGACAGCAGCGCCACCCACTGCGGTAATTCTACAGCCGAACATGTCAGTGAAGACGCTGACGATGGGAGAACAGAAGAAGATCATCCCCATGGAGAGGGAGCCCACCCATGCTGCAGGAGACACAGAGAGAGGAAGGAAGAGAGGATGAATGAATGAGGAAATCTCTCCAGGATAATCATTTCAAAACAGAAAACTCTCAAGAACGGCCGACAAAAGTTGTTGCTGGATACAAAACAAAGACTGATGTTGCAATAACTAAACACTGCTGCTCTTGTTTCCATGCACACTTTCACTAACCGACACACAAACAATCACACTGTACGAGGAGTTTAGTTAAGCAACCAGTCATCAGAGCCTCGGCCATTCATCATGCTGTCAACTGTATCCACATTTACTTTTGTCACCTTAAAGAAAACTGGTTTGGTAAAAGCTACAAAGACACTACTTGACTTTTTAAGGGTAAGTGTACAACAATTGAAAGTTGCAAAAGAAGCAGTAGGAAAACATTTTGAGACAGCATCTACCTATATCACCAAATGTACTTCCTCAGAGGCTACTAAAAATAATCCAGGCAACAAATAATGTAATGACACTAGTAACATTCCAGAAGTTAATTTTACAAAAAAGATTCAGTTTGGAGTAGCCAATAAGCAATAAGGATGAAATCTGCTATCATTATATCTAATTTCATATCCAAAATAATGCATATTGTGTAATACTGTAAGTCAGATTAACCAAAATGGGTATAGTAGTAGTTTTAGAAAAGCTAGAACTGTGACCACAGGAAACATCTGCAGTGTTTGCTTAGTGCTTTGTCAGCAGTCTTCTGTGAATCTAAGGTTAAATACTGCAGTTATGTGCCGCAGCAGATCTCAAGTTAAGATGCATGGTACACATTTAAAGCAATTCTGAAATAGAGACACCACTGAAGGATTTGATTCTTTCAGTATTCATCAAAGAAGAGTAAAACTAAATAGTGTTTGGAGAAAACTGCTCCACAAATGCTTCAGAGTGCAAGCTTTTAGAAACATGAAGTTGGGGGAAAACCACAAAAGTTACACTAACTGAGCACAAGCTTAGTGTAAGTTCAATCAGGAAGACTGTCTCATGGCTATACATCTGTTTACATTCCTTTTCTCTCTTTTCCTGCAAGGACTGAGGGCGTTCCTCCATCTGTTAAACCAATAGGACTTTGCCACAACCCCTCTCAGAACCAATCATTTTGCAGCTGTGATTTTAAAACGATTCCTCTTTGCTTTCATGTCAGTGGCTGATCAATCCAACTCTCCTACACCACATTCACCTCCACCTTTCACCAAAACCAGTGTCCACGTGTCCTTCCAGTAAACTCATCACTAATCTTACTCCAAATCACATCCGTTCAATATGGCAATGGACAGAAATAAATGACTGCCTTATTCTGTCAGAAAACATGATTCCTTTGTTGTACACTGATGTCGCATCTCGTCGTGTACAAGTTATCTAATTTTCACTTACAGCTTAATATATTTTCTTTATGTGTATTTAGCCAGCTATCAGAGATCTCAGACATCGTTGTGAAAAGGTTCAGCAAGCTCTAGTTAAGCTACCAAAGAAGGAGTGTAAGTATTATCATATAATCTTAAAATTTCCTGGCTACTGACCAACAATTTTTTTGTGAGATTACATATGGATCTTTATCTGTAGCGCTGCACTCTAACAACTTGCATTTTGTCAGTTGAATCAATGCACTTTAATTTTACTGCTGCAACATTTTTACACAGAGGACTGCAGGGACACAAGCATGGCAGACTGTAAAGTTTACAAACTAAATCTCAAAATTACCACAAACCACAAGACTAACTCTTATGGAAGCAGTGAACAGTGATGGACACCAGTGACACCAGTCTGTTGGATTCTTGTTAGTGAAGTCTTTCTTCCATTCACGTCTTTCCTAATTATTGTGCAAGATGCAGTGAAGATGATGAAGACAGGCGCGAGTGACATGTTCTGCTGATGGTAGTTGATCTAAAAACATCTAGACGGGCAAAAGACAAGCCGGCACATGTGACACAAGATGTATACACAAAGTTGTTTTTCTCAGTTCTATAGTTAGGTCAGCTGAAACTTGTGGGAAAAAGTAGAGCAGCTGGAGGTTGAATGTTTTTGTCATCTGTTTTTTCTCGTGAGGACTGAGAGAACATTGTGTCGGGTTTCAGGATTATTGTTGGTGTTCCTGCTTTGTCTTTACACTCTGAATCCTCGTCTCACCACATGCTGTCAGAGTGTTATACTCACTCAGGTTTCCTCGTATGACGGGGGTTATGAAGCTCCGAAGGCAAACACTGTGTCACCCTAACAGGTATGATCATGACTGTACTGTCGGCAGTCTAGACTCAGACTAGACAGACCTCGCTTGTTTTAATCTTCTAAAAGTCAGGCCAGCAGCTGTAAGGTTGACATGCTCACTGTTAGGAACAAGCTGTAAATGGATAAAAATTGAGTGACAATGGCAATTCATGAAATAATACTTGAGACATTTCAGTTAAAACCATTAATGCCAGACTCATAAAGTTGCTAGTGGAAAAGCCAAAAGATCACTAAAGTCAGTCAGCAGGATTCCATTTCTGGGGAGCCTGACCATAAGTACTAAATTTCATGGAAATGCATCCAACAGTTCTGGAAATTTTTCACTCAAAATGAAAAACATTAAATATAAAAGCCAAGTGTTGGCCAAAGTTATCAAAACATATCTTGTGTAAACCACAAATGTCTGTACAAAATGTAGCACTAAACCTCCAAGAGGATATGGAGCTATTTCTGGATTCCCTAGATACCTGCTGGTGGCATTTGATAAAAAGCCTCCATCTTATCAGGAACTTACATCAATGCATATGGACAGACTAACAATCTAAAAACATAGTAAATAATGTCAAATGTCAGTCTCAGGGTCAGCACAGGATAGTTTCATTTGGATAGTTCAACTTGGGACCTTAGGGGCCTATACAACATTTCATTCCAATATACCCAATATTTGTTCAGTGACAGTAAACAGTGGACTAATACCGACACTGGCCTCACTATAGCCATGACTCGGCTATTTTTCCAGGGTATTCAGTTTGTCTCAGATAACATACTTTGTACAAATTTCTTTTGCCATGTTGTAGAGGAAAGAACAGACCAAAATATTTTTCAATTTTCATTTCAGAACCTCAATAAAATGTTTTTTGTACAAATGTTTGGGGTGCTTAGCCAACCCTTTTTTCTGGTAGTACTGTGCTTCTACGATATGGATTGTATCGATTGTATAAATGTTGAAGTTGTGGTTGGATATTCATTTGTCCTGCCAGACTCTAATAAAATATATAACCTATATTTAGATATCTTCCCATTGCTTAATGCCCTGCTGCCTGTGTGAGCCAATAAACTGTCAAAGCCTCTTCAGAGCTATTCCAGACAACGCAATCATAAAATTGCCCACAATTCAATGGAGTCCCCTCTACCTGGTCTCATATTTGTGAGGATATCAGCCCGCTTTAAGCTACATAATGTAATAAATGGCAGTGAACAAGAAAGGGAAAGAATCCCTCAAAGACAACAGGAAATTGCCGTTGTGGTCTGCTGGCTGTCTTGATTTAAAGGCATTTACGCTTCAGACAAAGAGAAATTCCAGAGTGAAAAATGTAATATCAGGATTCGCTCTGTCCCAGTGACATCCAGTGCTCGCCGCTGGCCCTGCTTGGACACTGACAGACGAGGAAGAGTTGCTCTAAGTCGTCTGTCTGCTTTGTTAAATGGTCTTTGCTGGAAACCCCTTTGCTCTGAACCCGTTCACCTCAAAATGACTGAACCTACAGCAGAGAAACCTACATAACACTGTCTCCTCTCAGCCAGAAAGAATGGATTCAAATGTGACATCTCTCAGAGTTCCTGGACTGCAGATTTCAAAACTCAAATTACTTTGCATTAAACATTTTCTTCAACTGGTATCCAGCTCCCCTGCCTCATTTCTATTATAATTCTGCTTGACCATCTTGTCCTTTTCTGGCTGATGTGTACCCAAACAGCTCTTTCAGATGAGTCCTTAATTATCATTTTAATGACACCAAACGTGATACTTCAAACATTTTCTTTTGAGCAGATTATGAATTCGATGCAAGACTATTAAAGTGGACATTGTTTTATATACTTGACCTGTCAATGTTTTATGGCTTATATATATATATATATATATATATATATATATATATATATATATATATGTATATGTATATGTATATGTATATGTATATGTATATATATATATATATATATATATATATATATATATATATATATATATATATATATATATATATATATATATTCTTTTTTTTTCAAAATTACTTAAGGTTTCCACGTACAAAAGCACCCTCAAGCCCCCTCACTGGCTGTAAACATCAAAAAAGACCAAATAGAATGCTCTTAATGGATCTCTACGGACTTCACTTCAGTTTGGGAATAAATTCAGAAGGCCGGCATTAAAGCAGCTGGTTGAGGAGTTATCTATTAACTACAGCAAATGGAAACAACTAATGGACAGACATACTTGGCTCATATTCCAGTGAGGTGGCACACCATTTCCCCAGCTTGGACAAATAAACAGCTTGTCCCTATAGCACATTCTAGGAATCTGTTGACTAAAGTTGCTCAGGTTAAAATCTAGTTCCACCTTGGAGAATGAAGCCAGGCTTCATTTAACACCAGAGCCCCCTTTTAACTCTGCTCTAAGTCCCAGGTTGTTCCACTGGAATGGACACAAAGTGAGGAGGGAAAGGTTTTAATAAATCAACAGCTTTCACTGCCAACAAGCCAGAAGCAGGACCAGATGTCACCCTGTATCACCTCATCAACACGGAAACATGCAGAAGGGTTTATCTCTTCTCTCTGGGTGTTTTGCCATGATGTAGCTGTGGTGTCAATGGAGACTTTTTTTACTTAAAGAGGAAGAAAGGAAGAGTTCAAAGAGTTTCCTCAGCTGACAGAGTCGCTGGACTTCTATGCCAGAAAACGAATAACTACCATTATGGACTAAATTGCTGGAATGAAGTTAGGGGCTGTCAGTTGCATATCTGAAATATAATGCACAGCAACTTTTAAGATACTTGGACTAGTTCATAAGCTTCACTGATGGCTCATATTAGCAGCTATTTTTAAGTCAAATGTGTTAATGTTGAAAGTGGACAAAATCTTTGGAAAAATTAAAAGATATCAACATTTTCTAACCAAAGCAGTGGCAAAATAATCACAATAAAGACTCTTTTTGTTTAAAAAATAGTGTGGAATAGAAAATAGTATAACGCAAACTACAAGTTGGTAGGAGCTTATCTCTTTTTACAAACAGTAACTAGAACAAACACAACATAATAATGTTATATTTGTCTTAACAAATAAATGGTCAAATAAATCTTTTCTAAAGTCTTAAAGTATATTTAACCAGTGTGAGCGTTTTTGTTGAATACACCATATTTAAATAAACTGTTGTTGCCAGACATAGATACTGTAGAAAAGAGAGGAGGGAGAATATAACATGTTAAAGTTTGGCCAATTCATAAGCACTGTTGTAGTAGGAGTAGTAGAAATTGCAACTACTGACATATGTTGAAGATCACTTGTTCTTGTTTATCTGACAGCTTATTTAAAATATATATATGTCAAACTTTAATTTTCATCAGTACTGACCAGTTTTAAACTTAACTGCAATAAAATGCTGCTTGTCAGACAGACATATTGATTAAACTCCAGACTGAATCTGCATTATGTAAGAGATCACTGTTGAATTCAACAAAGAGACAAACCAGCTCAGTAGGGGAAACATAAAATAATTGTATATATAAGTACATTTAATTGCCTGCCAATTTCAACCAGACCACGGCTGGAAATACAATGCATCGCTTCTCACTATACAGGAATAATCTCAAAACCAAGAACAAAGTTGAATTACTCAGTGTAGAATAGAATTTAAATGTAAAATCATTCTAACTTTAACTTATTTCTCCAGTTTACTGCAGTTCAGCATCTCACCATGCAAAGTTACCAATAGTTTATTTTCAAGATATCATATAAATAGAAAATAGTAAAGCCATAGCGACTTTCAGATTGTAGTTTTGGTGAGTGATGTATGGTAATGAGGTAAGAAAATTTGTGACAGCGGTCTGTGACAGTGTGTTTTAGTCTCTCCTTTTATCAGAACCACTGGGTTTGATCTGACAGGGATTACCTTGGTGTTGACTTTCTGGCACGGGCCAGATTTACCTCCAGAGCAACTGCACACCTCATCTGTCATATACTGAATGTGAATGGGTTTGATCCAGATTCAGTGGATCTCTACAGGCAGAGCAAATGAAGCAGCAGCGCACTGAGCTGAACTGCTGCTACAGTAGAACCTCCACCCTGCAGCCTCACAGCCAGCTCACATTACAGTCAGTTTTAGACCCACTGACCCGGGGTCAGGAAGTGGACCGTATTGTACTGAACTTCCACAAGGCAGAGCAAATTTTTCTCTTTGAATACAGGGAGAGAGGGGAAAAAAGTAAGAAAAAGGAAATTAGGAAAAGCTGAGTAAAAGTGCTGTTGTAGAGACCCTTGTGTTTCCCAGCTGGACTGGTTTTGGATTACATCCTGTCAAGGGTTCTGTTTCTCAGTATTTGTCTCTGTAGAAAAAGAGACTCCACATCAATAAAAACAAAAAAAACAAAGCAGTGCAAGTGGCAGGGTTAATGAGTTTACAAGCTGTGACCGATGTTAAGCTGAACATATTAGGCACATAGCTGACACTCATTAGTAATGTGTCTCCTGAGGGGAGCTACAGTGACAGAACAGCCACAAGCACAGGAACATCCCTGCAGCTAACAACGTTCTGCCCTCATATTTGCATCACTTGCCAGGATAAATTATGTTCTTTGAAAAGTCCACATGGAACGGAAGAGCAGTATGTATAAAAACAGACAATGGGCTGAAGATAACATTGAGTTAAACTGCGAGTTAAACTACTAAGGCAAAGACAGGGATTAATTAAGAGAAGAATGTTAAATAAAGTTAATGTACATTTTGAGCTCAGAAGATTTTGTCATTTGAAATGAAGTCAGGCTGTGCATTTTGGTGTCACATCAATCCGGCTTTAATTGGAGACTGCTACTATAAGTCCTAAACAATTTAATTTCATAATTAACCCCTATTTCCGACAGGATTGGCTCCACAGGAGGAGGTACGCTGATTTGATTTTACGGAAAAGAAATTTAAGTAATGTCTCTTGGAGCCAATGCAAATAATCGTTTATGAGATTTTTCTTAACTCACATATTGTTTTATTAATATGACTGAAGTGGCCTATCAAAGTGATTTTATTTGAATTAAATCAAATTCTCCCTCTGCAGAGATGGAGCTATACAAGACTTTCTACTTGAATATCCAAAGGCTAAGTAATATTCCTCATAACTATTTAACTAATGGTCATTTATTAAATGTGTGAGCTCCCCTATAAGATTAAATATAATGATATATATATAAATATAATTATGAGCACACTGGCAGGTCTTCTGGCCCAAACATGGCAGCTGGCACCATGGGCAACTTGACCAGAGGAGCCTGCTCTATCTTGAAACAATGCCTGTGGTAGCCAGAGGTGGCTTCTCAACATCAAGAAGGACACCACAGCCCTGCCAGTTGCCTGCTTCACTAGGAGTGCAGAAAGCTGATACATCGCAGATATATCAGCCCCTTCCGTCCCAGTTGCTCAGCCAGCTGGTCCTGGTGCAAGGCTAGAATAGCTCCAATATTAGCCAACTGACCCTGGATTGCCACAGTTACATGCTTCCTAGCAAGCATGGAATCCACCATTTTAATGCTGCTGCTTGGACAGCTCAGCTTCCCTAAGACAGACTTAGATGGGGACATCAAGGCCCCTCAGGCCTGATCCACTGGAAGCAGTGATCCACAGTCAATTGTCTCCAGACATGCATACATGCTAGCTGTCTACATTAACCTTTCCAGAGATGGGCGTCAGATGGGCTAACAAATTGCTTTAGCACCTGCTTTAGTTGCCTTAAATGGGACTGACTGTGTGCATTAACCCCTTGACGGCTGAATTTATTTACATTTAAATTAAGAAAAATGTGTTTTTGCTTTGCAGCTGATGCTAAAATAAGTGGAGATTGTTAATTTGTCTATTACACATAGAACAGATATATAATAACAGATATATAATAATTAGGTCCCACTCCGACCAGTCTTATGAGAAACCGGTGCTTGCAAAAGGTTCCGAGGTACGTATTGAATATGCACAAACTGGCACTGGGGGAATGGCTACGCTATCTCAGCTGCAGTCTGAATAAAAGTGGTATGTTGCAAATTCATGACAATAGGCGTCAAGGGGTAAAAGTCAATCCATGTTTTTCACGTCTGCATCGCCACAAGGTTATGTGTGACGGAAATTCTGTCATCTACCCAAGTCTGCAAGAGTATGTGCAGACATACTGTATCTGCAAATACCAGGAAAAAAAACGGTGCTTCAAACGAAAGCCTGTACTGAGGAAAGACTGTACGAGGAGATTCTCTGTCATCCACACCTGTATAATTCATCATCAAAAGAATTCTTACTAAAGTGCCCAGACAATGAAAGTGCTTTGATTTGTACATACTTTCCATCGATGACGCCAAAACACAGTGGAAAGTTCTAAATTGTCCAGAAATCCTGTACAATGTACACCCACTATGCTCGGTAAAGCTCAGGAATAATCACATTAACATGGTGCTACAGCCCAATCTGTCACCAGCTGCGAGATCCTATAAAAAATGCAAAGTCATGTCCTTGCAGACACATCCAGAGAGCCCTCTGTGTTTTTCTGTGTTTAATGTTTCAGATTCTTCTACGTTGGCCTGATGTGGTTTTGGCATCTTTTACAATAATTTCCACTGAAATAAGATCAAGGAAAAGTTGCAGCTTGAATGAATGTTATTAAACAGAGATTCCAGCAGGTGAAGCCTGATTTTTTCTCAGCAGGGAAACACGAGGAAATTCTTGCTGCTATTTTCGGCTCAAACTTCAGCATTCTGACAAAGTTAAGACTTATAGTGTTCTTACTGTATAGCACTCGGAAGTATGACTTTACTGCTGGTGCTATACAGTCACAAAGACCCCAGTCATAGCCATGATCGGGGCCCCTTGGTACTGCAGATACACATCTGGGCCTGATTGGACCATATAGCATCACTACCATACATCCATGTCCAGCTTACAGCAGCTGGAAGCTATTTGTACTAGGCGGCTCCACTGGGGGGCTGTGGAGGGGGCGCGGTGCCAAAAAAAATGCCATTTTGTGTGTGCTTGCACCCCAAGTTTCAGCTCATGTCTTTCTGTGTTGTCTGGCATCATGCTGCAGGAAGTGAAACTCCTGCCTGTTGACAGTAAAAAAGTTGGGGAGCAGCCACAGAGTAATTTATGGCTATACATAAAATATAGAAAAAACACATCATATGCATGCTTAGAATTACTTGTCTTCGCAGTGGATACAAGATGTCCATATGAAAAATGTAAAATGGGGGGTTGTGTTTCATGTCAGAGGAAAGAAAGAGGGGTGGTGTGTCAGAACTGGTTGGTGATTGGGGGAGCTTGTCATCCACCCACTTTTTAAGTACAGTACAGAGATGGCTGCAAGCCACCATTGGCTACACCCATCATTGCATCTTAACTCCTTATCTCCAGAATTGCTTGTCTGGACTGGTATCTGAATTTAGATAGTAAATGAAAAGCATTAAACCAATTACTATGTTCAGACTAAATGTGACTTCGGAACTTTCTTAGATAAGCTTATCAATCGGCATGTTTATGTTTTGCTGATCCTTTATGTGTTTAATGGCAAAACAAGAAAAATTTCTTTAAATTAAATATAAAACACTTTTCTATACAGTTTTGTTCTCCTGTTACACTGCAGCAGCTTCTTGCTTCTTTAGTGCACCATGTGTTTTACTGGCTATAAGAAGTGATCAACCACAAGTGTAAAACAGTGATCCTTTCATGACAGTGCAGTGTGTCTGAATGTAATCTGTTACTGCTGTAATGTAACAATTAAGAATTTGAATCCTTTGAATCCTGTACACTAATAAATAATATCATTGGTAATATATGTGTGTGTGTGTGTGTGTGTGTGTGTGTGTGTGTGTGTGTGTGTGTGTGTGTGTGTGTGTGTGTGTGTGTGTGTGTGTGTGTATATATATATATATATATATATGCTAAAATAAACAGGTATAATGTTGTTCATGGTTGGCATGGCTGTTTACAGACATACACAAACCAGACATATATAAGTCTAAATCTTGTTATCGTGCTTGTGTGGTGTTCCATGACGTTGCCTGTGATGCACAATGCTCTTAATGAGCTGAGATCTACCCTTTACAAACTGAATTTCCTTTAGGTCAGTATATTGTTTTGCTTCATTGTGCAATCCCTCCCCTGGTTGAGCTGAAAGAATCTTATTTAATGGAACAAGCATGAACTGATGCATCAATTTGAATTTTTTTTTGGTGGTAGGCAGAATAAAAGAGAATATTTTTAATGTTCATGTTATTTTCCCACAAATGCATGTTGTAAAAATGACAAAACTGTACAGCAGTATTAATTAAATACATGTCATGCATTGTGACAGCTCCACTGTACTAAACCTAGTTGTGGCAGAAAGACTTAATGACAGTATTGACTACTGAACATCTTGGTGCATTGACATATTGACATTCGCATGAATGTCTCCCTGTCAATCAGCCAGATATGCCTGAGGATTTCACAGCTATTTGCTCATGTGTCTTGGAGGCTGTGGGCTGATGATGCGTGTCATGTGCAGGAGGCCAAGCAATTGGTTGTTCTGCTGCCACTGAAGTGGTGCTCTGCCTCCAGCATGTTTATCTGTTCTAGACTTTATCTCTCGACAACCTTCACCTACACCTAGACTCAAACCTGCACACGGCTGGGATCAAAAGACTTGTCAAATATTAACCTGCATGCGTATAACTTGTCAAGGCTTTTTGAAATGATTCAATCCATATCATTTAGGGGTTTTTTTTAAACTCGAAGCTGAATACGCATGGTAGCTGTTAGAGTTCTTGACTCTAGTCTTTTTAGGTCTGTAGGATATCAAGTACTGAGTACGTAAAGTTTTTTTTTCTGAGACTAAAGAAATAGTCTAATAGGAGAGATACACCTATCAGCGACAACATAAAAACTATAGAGAGGTGACATGAATATCATTAATCATCTTGTTGCAGCGCAAAATTCCACTGAGATACCTTGGTATGTATCACCCAGCTCAGCATTGTTGCAGACCAAGCACATTTAGGCTGTGATAATAAAATAAAAAAAACACATAAGACTAATTATATGGACAATAATTTATGTTTTTGCTTTTTTTTCTTAAAAAAATAACAGTGACATCAAGAAAACCACCTAGCATTTTAAGGGGGTAAAGTCCTGAACATGACTGGATATATGGTAGTTATAATCAGGACTGATGTTGGTTAAAAATCTGACTCTGTGAAAGTGTAAAAAAATTGTTTTTGATGAGGACATTTTTGTCCTTAAGGTCTCGTGTGCATTTTTTGTTTACATCTGACACTGCACAAAAAATAAAAATACATCAGACTTAGTGTCGTTGCTAATCATTGATATATGCTAGATTGTGATTAACAAATATGTCCACTTAGCACCTACTACGTGGAAAATAAATTTTGTGGGTGGGTGGTGGGGGGGGTGGTGGGGTGTTGCATGAAAAACACCAATGATATCATGTAAATAAACTGGCATTTAAGGGGTTAAAATCCTGAAAATGAATGTGTTTGGAAGTTATGATCAGGACTAATGATGGTTAAAAATCTAACTCAATGAAAGTGAAAAATATTCTTAATACAAAACATGCTTTCAAACTTAAAAGGGACTATTCAGGCATGTTCCTTCTCTTACAAATGAAAAGCTGAATTCATTAACAGTAAAATGCCCCTTTTCTCAGTCCAATACATGCAGGTATTTTATTGCTACGCCTTCCTTGGTCTGGGATGACCAGTAGTTTATGGGGTGTAATGACAGTTAACTGACATTTATGTATCTCTATCCTTTATTGTCACACAATAAAATGGCAGTAAATTTTACTGCGTAATTGAGACTTTACAATATGGCACAGTGGCTGCTTTTCAGGGAAGGGTGCGGTGAATCATTTTGATGCAGGACTTTTTAATTTATTTATTAGCTATTTTAATTTTGATTAAAATCTTATTAACAGACACCATTCAAGGGGTTGACTAATATGGTGTTTAGGGCTGATACTGATAAGGAATAGTAGTAATCAAGAACACAGATAACTACTATTTGGAACTGATATATTTGAAGGAAAAATTAAAATCCTGGTGCAAAAATTACAGACAAACACAAACTCCACCTACTCCACTATAGATAGAGGAAGCAAGTTGCATCGGAGCCAAAGCAGCAAATATTTAAATTTATATTGTAAAATGGTTATAAACATGATACGGATAACGGGCCTATAATTGCGTCACTCCTACACAGATCAGAGATGTGGGACTGCATTTAGCTGACGATAGCAGCCAAGCAACCAGCAGAGACTCCTGGAAGTTACTGCTGGCTTATCTTTTACAAAGCGTCAAACATTACATTGTATCTCTTGTTAGTAGATTTATGGCTCTTCCACTTAAAACACAATTCATCTAATCTTGGCAAAGGCAGGTCAAACTCCAACTGATTACTGGTCTAACTGGAGTGAATTCTGTTTCTGAGTCTGCAGGTGATCATGAAACACAAATCCTAACTACCTCACACTCACTGTGAAGGACTCTCACACACAGTGATACTAAAACAATATTTTTCACTTAACTGCACACTCAGTGTGTCAGTTTCATATCCGCGGTCAAAACATTGGCTTCATATATCTCATCTCCTTTTATGTTTTCCTTTCCTACTGAGGGAAAACAAGATTCAGCCAAAATATGACCAGATGATGCCTTGTTATTGACGTGAACGTCAGTCACCCGTGTGAGTTCAGTTCACTTTGGAGCCATCAAAACAGCACAATCAAGGACTCTAAACTCTCTGTTTAGTCCAAAGGTCTTTGGCAGGTCTGACACTGGTCGACAGGCAAGTGGCTTTTGTGGCACGAGGCCCAAGAATAACCCCATCTGGCATTCCCACAGGGAAGAAACCAGCACCTGTAACAGATGTGAAGGCCAGTGACCCAACAGTTGAGGCCAGTCTATGGTGTGGACCGTCCCGCCCCAGTATTAGGCACTGTGATTGGTTGCTTGTGGTTGATATTTCCCAGCTTTGTGGGCAATACCTTTGGCACTGGAAAAAAAAGCTGCCTTGTGGGAGTTGGGGATGTCAGCCATGACAAGCTTGCTCCTAATAGAATATGTTCCACTGGGGAAAATTATGAATGTACATTTCTTGGAATTATCTGATAACAGATAGAGTAGGGCTGGCCAGTCAGCAGAAAGTGAAAAATATAGCTAATACTATAGAATCCAGCTGAGACAAAAATGTGCCTTACAGCTTATGCTTTTTTGTGTTTAAATCTCCTTCTGGGTAATTATATAGACTCACACAGCCTAAACCAACTTAGTGTTTATTACAGTGAGCTCTGTGGGGGTATAAAGAATTAACCTACTGCTTTATCAAAGCAGGGCATAGAGATTAAATCATAAAACTGGGAGTAGCGATAAAGTATTAAAACAATCAACCTGCATAATAAATATAGATCAGATCAGAAAGATTTTTGGATGTTCTTCAATTATTCTGATTTCAGAACAACCAAGCCATGGTCCCTGAAGTGAAAGGCAACACATGGACCATACTAATTTGATTAAAACAGGACTAGAGGGAGATTTTTCTTTCTGAAGGAATTTTAAATGCCCCCATAAACAGACATGCTGTGACAGATGAATTCTTGTCCATTAACACACACTAGTATATATATTAATATCCAGACTCCATGACCAAGAAGACTGACATTCAGCATTACATTTTAGTTTTCTGATAACAAAATAAGTTCATAAGACAGTAAACCTACAACTTTATCCACGAGACAGTTACTGTAAAAGTTATTTTGAGTGGGTTTGGTATGAAATCCATTGTGTTATTTCATCGTTTTTGAACAGAATGAAGTCTTTTCATGTGGCTAAGCAGATGCAGCTTCAACAGCATGTGAGCTTGAATGTGAAGGAAAGAAGCATGTTGCAGCATGTGCTGGTATGTTTGTGTGTGTGGGTCTCACAACACAGCGCACTCATGGGTTGTCAATGTGTAACTGAATCCATTTCAGCCCCACAAACAGTCTTGAAGCCTGAGAATTATCCAGTAACTGTTTTCACTGCGACGATCACTCTCTCCATTAAACTCCATGTCACTGAACAGCAAGCTTTAAATAGTAAATAAGTAACTGCTGATTTGGTCTCTTCATACTACATGGTATGTTTACTCTGGGTCTTTGTGACTGTACCTTTTAGCTACATCCATTCAAATCATACCCGTGTGGGTTAAATAAAGTAGTTAGTTTAAACACAAGACACTTGTTTAAACTAACTATTATATTTAATCCACATGGGTATGATTTGAGTGGATGTAGTTGAAAGGTACAATAAATAAAATAGGATTGAACCAGATAGAATTGTTCCCAAAACAATCTGTCTCATCATAACATAAAGATAGTTATATATTAGGCCTCACTGAAGCATGCAGTACCACTTTACTGTTGGATTACAACTAATTTGTGTTAGTATTTCACAAATAAACTGTGTCATAAGTGAAATTACTGTCATGTCTTAAGCGTAAACAGGCCTGACATGCCTGAGATAAAGTCTCACTGGTGCCAAAATTGATCTCCACGTTTTCGAGTCACAACTTAAACATGTGAGATGTGATAGGAAACGTGCCAAAAAGCTAGCTAAGAGAAAAGTGATGTTAAAATGTGTGTGTTTACACCTCACAAGAATCTACTTTATACAGTATTTGCCATGTAGGGTCAATGAGCAGACAATAGATAGAGCAGTTGAGCACAAAGCAGCAGTCATAATGATCTTGGAAGGAAACTGCTTAAAATAGCTTAAAATAAACTCAGTGTTCAGCTAAGTGAGGTCTTAAGTCAGGATATGGAAGGCGGTTCCTCTTTCAAAACAGTGTGTCTGACCTCGCCTGTACCAAGACGGCAGACAAATGCAAAGGGAAATGCTGAACAAAGAATCTACAAGTGGACCTAAGAGGAACTAAATTATATCACTGACATTTAAAATGTTTCTTAAATCTGCAGTGTGGAAATTTCATCCCTCCTTTCTTTCTAATTATACAAACACTGACACTGCACACTTGTGACGGATGCCTCGCAATCAGTTCCTCCTTTGAAGTGTAATTCCTACGCTGAGTGATAGGTGTATTTTTTTAATCTGGAGCATTAAAAGCTTTTTTTTTATGCTTGCTTGATATTTCCACCATACTTCTAGTCGCTGTGTTCTACTTCATCGACGCTGCTACAGTTGCTTCCTCTTCAGCTCCAGCAAAGCAAATACTACTGGTTATCATAAAGTTAATTACTACTGGCAAAGGAATGTCAGATATACTGCATAATACTGACAGATTTATCTGGTGCTGTGAAGCTTAATTAGTATTGTGTGAACTTGTTTGGTAGGGGTTTGAATGTAACAGATGTTCATTAATATGTAAAACTCACGCACTCTTGCTTTAACATGTATTTATTCATATTAGTTCAAGCAATTAATTTGTTAGCTCATTTTTAAAGTACAACTACAAAGTTAGATGAAAAATCATGTTTCCAGAGTTGAATGTGGCATCTTCAAATTGCCAACCAACCGACAAAAAGAGAAAAAAATTAATAAAGTTCGAGCAAGTAAAATGGTTGACACACAATCAAATCGTTAATCAACTAAAATTATAAAAAAAAAATATTGATTTGATTCAAAGAATTAAACTTGTATATGGTATCTTTAAGTATTAAACTTTGAAGGGGAACTTCAGCTTGTTTATTTCTATAATGTCAACAATGAGAACTTTTAAAAACCAAAGCAGCAGAAGCCTCAGTCACAACACTAGCTTATTCATTTCCAGTTATGCAATTCTGTATTCATCCTCAGGCCTTTATTGCCAAGTAAACAAAATAGATGCATTGAGAAATACAAGGATGTTGTTCAATTCAGTCCTATGAAAGCTGCTATGTGAGATACTATTCACATATGTCTCTCCATTTCAGTCATATGAATATGATTATGAGAGATGATGTGATCAAATTATTTGTCCTAATACAGGTCTTTGCTAAACATTATTCAGAGTTGAAAAGGGTCTTTACAAATGGAGTTTGTCATATTCTCATTTATTCTTGCCAATGAAAAATCCCCATCTGTGTCCTCAACTCACTGAGACAAAAATACCAACGCAGAAAGGAAGGGGATCCCATTATAATGATTCATGATGTTTATCAAGTCTTTCTGGCCTGTCAAAGTGAAGGGGCCCTCCAGCCGCCTCTTGCCATCCTCGGCACTTCCTCTACGTTCTAACTCCAAAACCACTCAACTACCCAATTAATGCTTCTCAGGTCTCCTCTCACGACAGGAAGACCTGCTGTAGAGAGTGGACGGCTTGGTTGAAGCAGCACTTCACGTTCTCTCCGGGAGCAGGCGAGCAGGTTTGGGAAAAGAATGCTCGCTCACGTCATCAGCTGGACGGGAGCAGGAAAAACAAGGTATAGCAGGAAATGCACTGTTCACATTTGCAGAGGGTACAATACAGATATAGACTTCACACTCAGAGAATGGCCAAGGCTCATACCAAAGTGTCTAAGTGTAAGTTTAGTGTTCTTGACAGGCATGTCTAAGAAAATTATTGTCTGATGGACTTGCCAAGTAAAGCATGCAGCCTGTGAAACATAAACAATGACATAACAAGAAGAATGACCCAGGAAACTCCAACACTACAATGTCCCTGATATGAACTCATTGGAATTCTGCCCCAGTGACTCAAAGCAACATGGACTGAGAGGTTTGACAGAAAGCGACAGTTGGAAATGATGCAGCTCTCACACAGAAAACGTTAAAAGGATACAAGAGAGAACATATTGTAAATGGAATGTTCATGGCAGATAAAATTTCAGCCTTCACGAGACAAACCAAGTTGACCCAACATTACAGGGAAAAGAGAACTAAATGTAAAGGGAATACATAAAGATAAGAGAAAAAATGGCAACTCTTTATGAGATTAAGTTTATCCAGCACCAAAAGCAACACAGTAGCTCCAAAATGCTAGGAACTGAGAATAAAGTTTCCTTTACCCATTTTGGGGGGTTTAATTGGGATTCCATTCACTCAAGCTGACTGTTTGTTTATAAAATGATCAGAAATGATGGGGAAATGATAGATTTCTGTCAAATAAGACAGCACAGACTCATTGCCTTGAGTCTGACTAATCTTGTTTGTTATCTTGCGTAGTCATCCCGAAAAGGCCCTTTTTACTTTTTACATTCAGAACTATTTTAATTGTGTCTCAAAATGTAAAGCATCTTGATCTTGGTGAATTGATGTAACAAAAACTGGCTAAGACTATTGGCTGCTATGTTGTTAAATTAATTGTGTTAAATAAAAAATAGACTTGCAAGGTCGGAATCCAATTGGCAGACATGCTATTGACACTTGCGGCTTTTTTTGAAACCCTGGATTGACTTCAACAGCAATGTTTGTTTTTTGTTTTGTTTTTGAATGTCTAACACTATTGTTCTTTATTGTCTGTTGTACCAACTACAGTATTGTAAAGGAAAATATGATGGGTTTGTGAAATAAAATAGGCTCAGGGTTTAGTGCAAACACTAAAGCACAACTTACAAGCTAATATCCAAAATGTACAGTCTATGTACAGGTTTTGGGGAGTGCTACTGCATATGTGAATAAAGTTGCATGACGCGTTTTGTGGAGTATAATAAAAGGGATGTCAGTGTCGGCTGTCTCCTGCCAACTCCAGTTGACTCCAATTTACAAGTGAACTATCAGCAGGCTTGTTGCATTGGGAAAGGAAAATAAAAGTACTTTTCAAAAGGTCAATAGCTCAGGTTTTGCACCACTGATTTTTATAGTTTTTATCATACAATTTTAAGTTGAGCTGCAACAATTAATCATGAAGTTGTCAACTGCTAAATTAATCACATTCTGATAATCAAATAATTGCTTTGAGAATTTGTTTAAGAAAAGAGTCGACTGCTGTGATTCCAACTTTCTAAATTTGAATATTTTCTGGTATTTTTGGGTTATGGGCAAAAACAAAAGACTTGAGGGGGATATCTTGGATATATAGAAACATATATTGACATTTTTCATAATTGTCTGTTAATATAATAATACAATAGAGCATAAAAAATAATCTAGACAATGACAAAAAGAATAATCAGCAGTGAAAATAACAGTTGCAGCCCCTTTACACTTTGGGAAAAACTATGGTAATGGCTAATGAAAAGATTGTTGCTAATTGTAGGTTTATGACTGGACATGAACTTGCCACACCCATCCACCGCCCCGACCTCCCCCCTCTTGCTTTGTTCCTCACCAAATATAAGATGCACTACTTCAAGCATCAACGCTGACATCAGCATGGGTGCAGAATCGTCCAATAAGAACAAATTTTGTTGGATACTGAGCTGCACTCATTTCAAGACACATGCTAAAACAAAGCTTCTTCAGAGACTTTATGGAAATGAAACACGGAACCTCAGACAGCAGACCTTTGTCAAAAATGAGCAAGCAAAGTGAAAAGTAAGATGATGTTTTGGCTTTAAAAAGCAGTAGTAGATGTGGGTCTATGCATTATATGTCTTAGGGGGGCAGCTGTGGATCTGATTCCAACCACAGAGGCAGCCAAGACTTTATCAAGACCAAATTGATCCCAAAGGACCCAAGTTCAAAGGTTTGGAGAGACCTAAATGATTACATAACATGCTGAATTTGAACAAACTTCAAAGGCACAATGTGTTCTGCCTCAAGTTAAAAAAAAAAAAATCACTACTTTGCTTCAGCTAGTTGTAATTCATCCGAGATTTTAGAAAATGTTAACCTTTTCGCGTAACTCATTTGTTTTTCTCATTTCAGTTACTTTCACTATGATCAATCTAGGTTGATGCACTGCATTCCAGACTTCTGTTTTTAGATTGTAGTTATACTTTTGCATGAAAGCATTACAGAAAACAGAAAAAAAGGAGTGAAACCCTTGGCGGAAGTTGCATAAGTGAAGTCTGGAGTCCAAGTGTCATTCCCTCCTCCCCACATTCGTCCAGTTGTCTCAGCTTTACTTGGGGGAAGACATCACTCATCAAGACGTAGTGCCGATGAACTTAGGTTACTGGGGGAAGGGCAGTGGGCGGTGGCTGTGGGTGGACACTGGATTGAGTTGCAGCGAAGTATATGTATATTAGACAGCGCTACAACAGCAGCAATAATAAAACAGCTGCATTTATTGAGAGAGATACAGAAAATGTATTGTGTTATAGTAGATTTTATAGGGGATCTTTAGATAGTTGGTGCAGATTGAAAAGAATTTTCATTGTAAAAAATCAATGAAAAGGTAAATTAGTTGCATTTGTACTCCCTCAGTACAAAACACCCACAGATGAAGTATTTGGGGTTTTAAACAAAGCTGGCACTCCAGCAATGAATTTCAAGACTCACCAAACTGAACTCATGTTGCTCTCATTTTTTTTTACACACTTCTGAAAAAGTGTGAATTTATGTCTTGTGTCAGTTACAGGCCACTGTCGCATTGCAACTCCAGCTGTTGGCAATAAGATGCTGCTATAAAGATGTTGTTCAACTGAGAACATCTGCTTCATTTTTTGCCTTTCAAAACAAACCTCAGGGGTATAGCTAGAAAACAATTATTAAAATGCAATGTACAATGATCACACAGGTTGGCAAAAGCAGCCAAGAATTCAATGTAACTCTAGACAGTTTTACGGCCTACACTGGCAAAAAAAAAAAGTTTACATGAAGTTCTACTCTTCCATGTTCATCTGCCAAACAGCGGCACCAACAACAGGTGGTTACAATCACAGCGGAACAGCACAGGGTCATTAGTCATGGCGTAAGTCCTTGTCTCTCACACACAAACCCAAAGAAGGGAGAGGGATTTTATATGTGATCTCTTCCTTGACTCTGACCCCCCACTTTGCAATCTGCAGCATCCACATGATGATTTCAGCAAGCTGCTGATTAAAGCAAAAGCAGAAAAAGATGGAGAGTCTTCCATTGTTTCTATTCACGTATTCACTGCCCACATGTAGACAAAAAAATGACTAAAAATAGAAAGATTGGGTGTAAAGATAGATTGTCAAAGCTTTTAGCATCCTACACAGCTACTTACTGGTTTGCACCGCAAGAAGCACGTTGAACCATGTAATAGCGGATGAACAAGAATAAAAAGGACACAAGTATAAGTTGATGAGATAGTACAAGCATGGTGTAGGTTTCATTTGAACATCATGGGGGACACATTAGGAGAGGGTTCGACATCCATGAAACTGTGAGCATTTCTGGCATTCTGGTGCATCTTTCTGCATCAATTTATGGTGGAAATGACATAATTTATGCAACAGAAAACACCGTATTCAGGCAACAGAAGACTGTATTATAATGCAAGACTAATGGATATGTTGAGCCTTAAGTTCTGAATGTTACAAAGGTGGCTCTTTTAATACCTGCTAAATCTCAATAACAGCATATACTGCCCAGCTAACCTGCTCTGGGAGAGGTTCTGTGAAAAGTCTGGAAATTAAATCAGCTGTAAGACATACCATCATTTTACACATTCTTCTCCTGAACTTACTGAGTGATGTAGATTCTTAGCTGAGTGAACACATTACTGTCAACAAAATATGCATCTGTCAACCTGTTGAGCCGTTCATTAGTAATGCAACTAAATGAGGCTGTGCAGTTGAAGTAGGCGTTCAGTTGGTAGTGCTGAAAATGCAAAAATGTGATTAATCTATTGGGACAATGTTAGACCTCAATGCACTTCTCAAGTGATATGTTTAATGTCTGAAGTTTGCAGTTTGAGTGCTGTAATGTGCAGCTGTCATATTAAAAATAAACGGTTGCATTAGTGGCAAAATAAACATATGTAGTTAGAAGTTTAACAGTTATCTACCCTGTAGTCCTCTTTTGCATCATTTGCAGTAGCAGGGATTTACTCTGTAATCAATTTTCATATTCTTCATAGCACTCTATAACAATCTGTTCTGCTTGATGAAAAACTGGTAACATGTTAATGGTCTATTTTGTGCAATAGAAGAGTCAAATGACTCATCAAATACACCCTTCCATGAGACTGGGCATAGCCTGACAAAGAAAATCTGGCTACCAAAGAAAGCTCCCTCAGTCAGAGCACCCTGCATATTACAATGGTCTGGCTGAACTTCATTTTAATTCTGTTATCGGGTAGAAAACACTGTAGCTAGCGCAGGCTGCGGCTTCTGTGCTTACTTAAATTAGTGATAAGGAATTGCTTTGGTGAAACATTTGCATGCAGGGAGGTGAGCACTGTGATTAAATACAGCCAATTTGTTGAAGAAACTAAAAGGGCTGTCTTACTGGACATCCAAATCCTCAGTGAAACTTTAAATGTTCATTGTCGCAGGTTTCTAGACCTGAGGCTGTTTGTTTTCTGTAGTGCAAGAATTTTGAAAATGGTAACACGACGATAGCAGATAGACAGAAAGCCAATGGCAAGCTCATGCATGCAATCTACATCTAGTGAGATAGACTGAACTATGTCAGACTTATTTTGTATTACACACCCCAAGTGACAATTTAAAATAATGGAATATGTAAAGATCAAATTACATTTTCCACAATAGACTCAGAATCAGATTTTGAGAGTAAAGACTCAGTGCTGAAGAAAGACCTGTTTCTGTATGAGAGCAACCTTGTCTCCACAAAATTGTTTGTATACAACCAAATTGCATTTTCAACTATCTATTCAAAGGAATGTAATTACATTTCAAAATAAAAGTTATTTGTCTACCGTGATGACTTAGTAAAGATGGTCAGTTTGAAAGAGCCACAAAGTCCAGGTCTGAAAGCTGAAAGGGAGGACGGAGAAAAAAATGAAAGACCAGACTTTCGCCCAGAAGACCATGGTTTGTGTCCTGTGATGGATGAGAAAACCATCATTCCAAGTTTCATTTTCTCTTACTGTTTACTTCTATATTTACTTAGTTTCTGGTTAGGTTTAGGCACCAAAACTACCTGGTTAGGTTTAGGAAACCATCATGGTTTGTTAGATACTTTAACATGCTAGAAGCTTGGTTAGAGTTCGGAAGCTTAAGGAAAAATGTCATGATTTGGGTCAAAATACGGCCCTTACACAACGTATTTCATTTCATTCATTTCATATTCTCCTCCATTTTCTGGATTACAAGGGTGAGAAATCCCTTCTCATCTATCGAAAAGTAGCAACAGTAAACCAGTAAAATGAATGGAAAACATATGCTGATCACAAACTTATTTGTGATATGGTACAAGCAAACATATTCGACAGAAAACGTGTCTCAAATTAGTTGTATAGGAATGTAATTTGTGGAGACCTGGTTTGTAAGGGATTGTTTCATTTATTAGTAATATTACAGATATTTTTCACAAGTAAAAGTCATGACATAAGCAGAAGACTTAGTGGAAAAGGGCAGAACAAATATATGTAGTCTAATTATTGAGAGGGCTAAGACCCCTACAACCAATCCTAAATCTACACCCATGTAAACAAGTATTATGAGCAAAAGCAGTACACAGTGGGTTAAAAACAACTACTTTGACTTTTTTTTGCCTTTTGTTCACTTCCCTCGGTGATTTCGGAAATGGAGAATAACTTCATATTACATAACAGTGGAGCTGGTTCAATCAATGGTATACTGAATGTTAATTAAAGAGCAGCATCTGCAGCAGTTCAAAGTTACAGCACACTGGGACCACAAAGTCGGTTTCTCACACAAAATATAACCTTTTTACAGCCACCACGGTTGGTTTTGTCACAGTAAACAAACATTTAAGCCGGCAAATGTGCGATTTAAACGCAATTTCCTGTTTGAGCGGCCTTTCTGTCATGCATCTCTGTCTGTTGTCTTCCTCACCAGGAAACGACACATAGTATAGCCTGCTAGCAGACGTTAGCTAACTTACTAACTTCATTCCTGTGTACAGTAAGGTTAAAGGGAAAAGCAGTTTGTTTTAACAAGGTACAAAATGATTTTAAAAAGGAAAATGTAATTAAATAAGGGGATAGTATATGTGTGTAATGGGTAGGTGGGAAGGTTGCTGGTTCAATTCCCCGCTCGGAAGCCGTTAATGTGTCCCATGAGCAAGATTTGCTCCGGAAAAGAGAGCCATTAACCGCTCAGACATCATAAAGGCACACTTTAGAGCCGGCGACGGAACTTAATTTGAATTAAATATATGCTTTTGCGGTTTATTGAAACCACACAGGATGGTTTAACCGGAGCTCACCTGTCCTGAAGCGGAGGTCCTGGTCGTCCACGGAGCCGAACTCCTGCAGCAGCGAGAGGAAGAGCAGCCCGAAGGCGTTTTGGATCCCGAACACCGAGCCGTTGCACCACATGGAAGCCAGCATGACCACCCACCCCCAGCCGCCTTCTGGGTGCACAAACTCAGCCTCCTCCGCTTCCCCCGGTGCGGGCGCCTTCTCCGTGATGTTCACCTTGCTGTCCCCGTTCTCCTTCTTCTCATTCGCCGCCTCCTCCGGACGCTTCTCCTCCACCGGCACGACGCTGGTCTCGGCCGCATCACCTGCAGGTAAGTTGTTCCCCTCTGTCATCGTGTCAAGGACAGAAGTCAATTAAGGGCAGTTTCTTTAAAAGTGTAGATGTGTTTAAGGGTTCCAACAGGACTGAAATTCAGGGTGTTTGTGTGGGTCAGAGAGGAGCTGCACTCAGTCAGGTGGAGCTGCAGGTCTGCTGGTGCTGGTAATGCAGCAGCATGTGTTAACTGTCATAGATGGAGTTGCTCTGTTATAAATAGACAGTATGGAGAGGCGGGACTCCAGGGCATCCTGCAGCTCATTGGATACTCATATACACTCAATGCTGGCACTGAAACACACAGTAAGTGCTGCTTCAGCCAGGGGAGCAGGTTAACTTATTCCTAAATTCAGGGGGTGATGTGGAAGGGTCCTTAAACACATCATTTCCTGCATTCTGAAAACAACAACATACAGACAGAACTCAGGTTTGTTCTGAGGGTAGAAACACAGCAAACCCAGTCAGGTTTTTCAATCTACTCTTACTCCGTTTTGTTATTTCTCTTTATGCCGGGTTCAGAATAAGCAAGAATTTGTCCTTGAATTGTTCATCTGACTGATTCTAGAATCTGTGCACATTTCTGCAGCATCCAGAATGACTGAAAATTTGCAGAATGATACAAATTTGTCCAAGATGCTTTAAAAACCATTCAATACGACTCAAATTTTGTCTAAAATTATTTGAAAATGATCCAAGATTGCAGAAGATTCACCCAGAATTCCACTAAAGGTGTCAGCAATGACAAAAATCTTCCTAAAATGATTTCAAAATGAACAAAATGACTTTAAAGATTGACCAAAATTACTTAAATCTGTTCAGAATGAACTGAAAACATTTTTTAAAGGACTGAAAACTTTCAAAATATAGTCCAGATAATGCACAGATTCCTCTGGACGTGGAGAATAACAACATTGCACATGTATAAATGAAATGAAATGAAATGAAATAAAATAAAATAAAATAAAATAAAATAAAATAAAATAAAATAAAATAAAATAAAATAAAATAAAATAAAAAAAAAAAAAACACGTCTTTGTTGTTACCCTTATTGTACCCTTATACAATAAGGGTTTTAATTTTAGAGGGGCAGACATTAGGTAGGTGATATAGAAAGTCCTCAAACACATCATTTCCTGCATTATGGGGAATTTACTAACATAAGACACATCTCAGATACAACAGAAAGTAACACCTAAGTGCACAGGAAGGTACACAATGAACTACAATGAACTATATACATTATATTATACATTATATATATATATATATATATATATATATATATATATATATATATATATATATATATATATATATATATATATATAACCATATATGAAGCCTTTCAATTTAAAAAATTATACATATATGATGAGCTTTTTTGATCCCACAGCTGGGAAATTTGCAATGGTACAGCAGCAAAGGGGACAGTGCCAAAAACAAACACACAAAAAAAAAGAGTAGAAAAAAAAAAAATAATAAAAAAATTAAAAAAAAAAAAAAAAATATATATATATATATATATATATATATATATATATATATATACAAGAAATACATATAATTATTGTTGATATTTTACAAATTCCTCTGGATGTGGAGCACAATGATACTGCACATTAATGCAATATTAATAATGAAAAACAATAATATTATACAGATTCTTCTATTAAGTATAAATACTAATATAAGAAATACTGGATAGATTTTACTTATAGCTGCATCTATGTCTCTTCATTCTATCTTTGGTTTTTTTTTTGGCATTATTTCACCTTTGTATTTATTGTTTTTCTTCTTCCATGCCTAATTTATATCTAGATGCTGTAACATGTAAACTTCCTCTGCAATAGATCAATAAAGCTTATCTTATCTTCTTATCTTGCTCAAAATCTTGTGTAGGTAGAAAATTCTGATTTTGCATGCATATTTTGTAGATGCGGAGAAATTGACATTGTTCATTTTTTTTAACATGTGTAAGATGTTAATAATGCCCAGTTGAAATGTGTAGATGCATGCACCAGATTCAAATCTGTCAGTCTTTCCACTGACAGCAGTGCTGGTTGTAAAATCTTACAGTAGCAGGAAAGGAGGACTTCACATCCCACATTCATAAAAAATCTATGTAAATATTTGTGTCAACAGTAACAGGTATCCATGAAGATTAAATATGTGGTCGGACAGACCAAGAATTGAGAATGAGCTGTTGTTTGTTGAGCGGTGTGACAGAAGTGGGAATAAAGGATGGTTTAAAACGATTGTTCTCGTATTTGCAGGCTCTGTAAGGTCTGCCTGAAGGTAATGGTCTGAAAATCAATATGTGATGGGTCTTTCAGGATCCTCTGTGGATGTTTTTCAACAGTTTTCTCATCGACAGTGTTGAGGGATGGCCGTTCTTTCCTCCCAATCACCATTTTTGCTGTTGTAAATGAGCTGTTTATTTTACACTTTAACTGGACTCTGATGCTGTATCTGATGAGACTTGCTTGTGCATCAACTTCTGCTTTTTCTGCATCAGTTTATGGTGGAAATGTCTAATTCTCTAAAGGGGAAGAAAAAAACGAAATTCTGACCCGTGACAAGTAAGTGACAGTTAAAAATATAATGGAATATAATGCTGTACGGCTAGAGGCAGAGCCAAAGTCAGGCCATCCAACACAATCAACAATGAAGCCCATTAATAGGCCTCACATAATGTGTATGTGAATCCAATAACTGCTATTTCTCTGGCACAATCATTTCTCTACATCCATTGTTCCCATGCAGACACATTTAAAAAGCATAATCACCTTCATTCAACCACATACAATCAAATAGTTCTGACAAACCGCAAAATGTTTACATTGAATTGGTAGCAATCTAAGATTTGTCACTGAAATGTATATTCAACAGTATATAATGCAGCAGTTTTTACAGTGGGTTTAACAAATACTCACCCCTCTTGGAAATTCTTTGTTGCTTTTCAACACTGATTTGGCTTTATAAAAGGATTGTTTCATGTCAAAGTGAAAACACATTTCTGTAATGTCAATCACTTAAAAATCTAAAATGTAAAATAAATGATTGCATCAGTATTCTCCACCGTTAAAGTTACTCACCTAATTCAACATAGATGCAGCCAGCTGGTGCTAGAAGGAACACAGTAAGCGAAATGGAGATTATCTGAGCACAGTGACATTGTGTCAGTGGTTGTAGTATAAAGACACATGTACCTGGAAGGTCCAGCCACTGTTGAATCAGTACTGCTGGATAGAACTACACCATGAAGACAAAAGACTCTAAGCAAATCTGTGAAAAAGTTATCAAACAACATAAATCAAGGTATAAGTACAAGAAAATTTCCAAGTCACTAAATGTTCCTTAGAGCACAGTTAAATCCATTATTAAGACATGGAAGGAAAATGGCTGAGGCCACCAAGACACCGATGACTCCCTCAGAGGAGCTGAGATGGAAGAGACTTTGCATACAACTATTGCCTACAATTCTAGTTTCATTTAGCAGATGTTTATACCCAAAGCAACATATATCTGAGAGTAGATACAACACAAGCAAGGATCTCGTCATGAGAAAATAACCTGATGCCTACAGGCAGTGCAGGAGGTAATAGGATTTGTTTTTCCTTTTAACAGTCTGTCAAGTGCAAAGGTGTTCCATGAAGAGTTGGGTCTTTAATGTTTTCTTAAAGACTGAGAAGGATTCCGCAGATCGAACAGTTTGGTAACTCGTTCCACCACCAGGGAACCACTCTAACCTTTATGAGAGACTATGCTTAATGAGAAAACTCTTGTGCTGATGAAACTACAACTGAACTTTTTCCAGCCATCAGTCTGTTTGACACCAAACACTGAACACCATCGCAAACACACCATCCCCACCTTGAAGTGTGGTGGTGAATACAGGCTGCTACTCCTTTAAATATCCTCTTGTAATAGAATCCCTGCTGTATCAACGCACATATGGCCGTGATTTACCCTTTTGTCCTCTTTTGTGTCTTTTATTTGGCGCAGCATTCTCAATAAAATAACAGTCAAATTAAGATTTCTGCTCATGTCCACAACCCTTCTGCATATTCAGAAGATATCTGGCCTATCTATGTTTTGTGATGATTATTACAAATAGTGGACATCTACACATATTTAGGCCATAACTGATTAAATATTGATCAAATCCATTAAAGCCCTGCCCCTGTCGATGGTATTTTGGCATCTATGAGCAATATGACAGCAGTTATTCAAAGTCTTCTGTACCCCCGAAATTTAGCACGAGTTCTGAAGGACTTGCAACAAAGACAAATTTACATCCTGATGTTTGCCCTTTACTGCCATTAAGAAAGCTCCTACTTCCCCTTTACAACAGCTACAAATAGACAAATTGCGAGGTAAGCGTGGGGGATGGACAAGCAGAAGGTTATGTGCAGAGAGCAGAATATGAAAGAAAAGTGGGTAAGATGTTGCTGGAGATGATAGAATATACCCAAACTTTACCTTGTATGCCAGGTTACTGTCTGCAAATTACAAGGACTTCCTAATTAAAACAATAATCCATTGTTATTTCATAATGGTTGACAATAAAGTAATAAAAAATCCAACAATCTTCTACTAATGATAAACACTGGGGTCCAAAAGTCAGAGAGCAGAGCAAAAAACTGTCATCTGAAAATATTCTGAAAATCTGAGGATTCAGAAACGTTCAAAAACACAAGAAGTTAAAATGGAAGAAGGAATGTTTCAGGTTCGGCACTCAAATATAGGAGAATTAGCGACACTGACTATATTTACTTCTTCGTTAAAAAGATCCAACTTCCTTGAGTTGGATCTTTTCACTGAAGCAGGTTTCAGATGACACTCAGGCGGATATTTTTTCAACTCATCAGCGGCTTCCTGGCAAGATTAGTGACTTAATGATGCCAATAGATAACATTTGTTGGACTAAGACGATTTATGATTTCCATGTGGTTTGTGCAGACAAAGAAAAACATCTGAATGCCACATGAAAAAGAACAACAGGGGAAGGAATAATGGATCTTTATTCCTTTGGTTTGGAGGCTCCTCTAATGTCAAGTCCTTGACAGTAAAAGCTGTCAATGATAAACACATCATCAGTCCTATGAAGAGACGGACAGAGACCGATGCCGGACCAGTACTGGACATAAATCTGTATTTACAGGAATCAAAAGCAGCCTCAGTTGTCTACTTTGGCCACTTTTGCTGCCTGAACGTCCTGATCTTCTACAACCACCTCCCCCTTCCTCTTCTTCAGGCCCTTCATCTTCCGTGTCTGCAGCTTGGACAGATCCTGCTTCTGCATGTGCACTCGGCCAAACTTGGTACCAAAGGCATCATGGGAAATGTTCTTCTTTTTCTTGGGCTGCAGTAGAAAGAAAAGAAGATATGGCAGTTTGAGAAATTAAGTTTTATTCTCAGATTTTATTTTTTACCAGATGTTTTGTCATACATACGGGGGTATTTTAATGATTTACTCAAGGATGCATCAACATTAACCCTCTGAACCTCAAACAAAAAAGAACATTACGAAACTAAAAACAGAAAGAATGGGTGGATTTTCAATTTTTCAATGATCCTTAAAATAATCATGTGACACATGGTTCAGATGGGAATTTTTTATTTTTTTTTAAAATCTAAGTGTAAAATCAAGATATATTTTATCACATTTACTTTAATCGACATGTCCTATTTAAAAATATGCCAAAAAAATAAACCATTTGTACGGTCTAGATTCTGCAGAAAAATAAAAATTCTGCATTCCCTGGTGGAACCGTGAAGCCATTAGTAACTCAGCTGTGACCAACAGTCACGTGACAAAAACTCAGTGACTTTTATGGCTGAACTGCAATCAGTGTTTACAGAGAGCAAACAGGAGACAAGTATGGAAAAAATAAAAACAGAAATAGTAAAATATTGACAGTATGTAGAGTTTTTCCGGTGTTTGTAACACCTGTGGGCAAAAATGCTGCACATGTTGATCCCAGATGTTTCCAAATTTTGTAAAATAAACATTCAAAGTAACTCACCTTGTTATTTCTTTCTGATGATTTATGGCCTCATATAAACTACTGCACAAAAGACATCTTTGACCCCTCTCCACTTCTAGTCATGGTTGGAGTTCAAAGGGTTAATCAGTGACAAAGAAAATTGCCAATTTGTGCAACCGACGCCCCATTTACCCACCAATGACTCTCAAAAAAACATCACCTCCCTTCATGATTGCAGTTTTTAGAATAATGGCAGCAAAATTTGGTTTTTTTTGACATATCGGTTCACGTTGTAACGCTGTACTGTACTTCTGTATTAGTTTTTTAATTAATCATTATGTTAGCACAAAGCCTCACGGCAAACACAGCTCAGAAAGGTGATAGCTTACATCATAGAAATAAGCTGAATAAGCATAGTTCTATAATGTAACTGTCCAGGGGCTGAGCATTTAAATCAAGGGAACCTTATGTTCTTTCCTCTGGCGCCATCTTCAGGACAAATATTTGTATCATCCATTCAGAAACTGAAAGCATGATCTCTCCATGTTTTCACTCCAACAATTTGGTATTTTTGTGTGCAGCTTTGAGTGGTCATTGCCGTGGATAAAATGTACTTTCAGTAAAGTTTTGTCATGTGAACAGATGAATGAATATGGGTTACAGAATGAAAGAATTACAGATGTTCCAGTCTACCTTAAAACAGTAATGTGATCCCTGTGTAAACACTAAAACAGATTTTCCTCAAAAAGATGGCTGACAAATTCCAGTCATGGTTTTGTGCAGGAAAAAAAAAATCAACTGTTTACTCAAAAGTTATACAAGGCTTCAAATGTCTGGTTTAGACAAATGAAGCAGACATCTTATTATTCCTCCTGAAGCTCTACCAGGAAATACTAACCAGGAAAGCTGGAATTTTATACTAAAACGTCTGGAACTTTAGAAGGTATCGCCTTGATTTCACAGCTGAAGTCCTAAAGTTTCAACTTTTTAATATATTTTTACTCAAAACAAGAAGCTAGGATTTTGTCCTCCATCTATTCTATATTTTGTCTTTCAACTATTACCACTTTCCGATCAAAAGAAGGCCGAGGGAGTCATGTAAGATGTCCAGGAATTCTGTCTGGGCGATATTTACCTTCAGGGCCTTTGGCTGTCTATGAGCCAACTTGTACAGGTCATCTGAAGCCAGATGTGTTCTTCTTAAGACAAAGTCAAATGACGGCCCGATCTCCTCAAGCTCAATCCGCGGCGTCCGACAACCAGACTTCTTCAACAGAGACCTGCAATCACACAATAAATTAAGACCTTGTTGAGGAGAAAATGTGAGAGTGGCTGGCGTACATCAGAATTAAAAATTTGAATTTCTCCAGGAGAGATGAAAGCAGAAGTTCCTAAACAATTTTAATTTCAGTACCTGTAGCTGCGCATGTAGATTTTCCCTTCCAGGGCAGTGAAGTGCAGAACGTGTTCTAAACCTGCCAGACGGACTGCAGGCACAGTCGGACCTCTAAAGAAGTCTGGGACAGAGAGCAAAGGAAATGACTGGGATCCAAAGACTATTTACATGTGAATATCAGCACACTCCTTGAGCATCGTGAGTGTATACCAATGAGGAGACTCTTCAGACGTTTGTGATCGTTGTCTGTATCAAAAGCTTCTCCTGCAAACACAAGCATCGGCTTTGTGCCTTCTGGACATTTACTGGTCTGGAACAGAAAAACAAAAGCAGAATTTTAGGGCATAAAAACTTATTATCAGAATTCACCGCAATTATGGGAAGTAGGGATGGGTACCACACTCCTGGTATTAGGCAAACCCAGAGGATCAGTATTTAAATACCGGAGGATCAATAAGCTCCAAAATTAACGTTTCTGCTGTCTGTGCTTTAGGAATTAAGACGCAATTTAAAAGATGCAGACAAACTCTGCATGTGTGGCTCACATATTTTAAAAAAAGAAACCCAGAGAACCACTGTAGCTTTACCTGTTCAAGCTGGTTCAGTTGTTTTAGTAATACAATTCCCCTTAAATGCTGGTTTATGGTATCTGAACTTGAGATTTTGTTATCTGATCCTGTGAAACCAGGCTGTAGATAGGTTAACTACTTGTGTGTGGTTTATGCCATTCAGAAGCACCAGATAAGATAAAGTTGTTTCAAACAGCCTTTTCTGCCAGTAGCACACATTCAGTTGTACTTTAAAGTACAACTGAATGTGCCAACGGATTTAACGAGCCATTTGCAGTTTCACTGTACTGGCTGTGTGTAGAATAAACTGAGATTTCTTTGCATGGATCTACGATGAGGTGGGACAGTTGCTCGATTAAGTGGCACAGGCTGATGTCTTCTGGGAAACGGGAATATGATGAGCATGACACAAACCAGGGACAGACATGTAGCAACTAAGAGCCAATCGCAAAGTGAGTGTGAGTGTCTGCTTCATCATTTCATCCAAGAGTTTTCAAACTGAAACAGGAGGAGCAAAGTTTCCAAAAGTGTCAGTTTTTGGGGTTCTAAAATGCTGGAGTAGTGAGGATGCCAGGTGCAAGCATATTAAACAAAACCTTCATTGTAAGCTTTGCATGCCACGAAATCAGAAGGACGACTACTCTTAGTGCACAGAAATGTAAATATTATGTAAAACAGAAAATTCTGTAATCAACAACATTGTGAATGTAAAATACATATACAGGACCATTCAAAAGTTTGGGGTCACCCAGACCATGAAAACTCATACTTTTATTCATGTGCTAGCATAATTGCACAAGGGTTTTCTAATCATCAATGAGCCTTTCAACACGATTAGCTCACACAATGTAGCATTAGAACACAGGAGTGATGGTTCCTCTCTACCCTTATGTAGATATTGCATTAAAAATCAAACGTTCAAACTGTATTTCTAATTAATCTAATGTTATCTTCATTTTAAAAAAACTGATTTTCTTTCAAAAATAAGGACATTTATAAGTGACCCCAAACTTTTGAACAGTAGTGTATATCTACTATAAACTCTGAATAAAAGAGATGACACACTGTAAGTAACATGAATGGATAAAGAAATCTAAAATGCTAACGTAATATTGCACCACAGATTAGGCTTTACTCAGCAGCAACATGAAACATGGTATTGCCTCCTACTAAACGTTACCAGTAGATATTGCACTTGTGTAAATAAAGAGTGAAGTGTTTAAGTGATGTTAAAGTTATGCACTACAAAATAAAACAGACTACTGTAGCTCTCGTCTGGGTCTGTCTAAACACTACAAAAACTAGTGAAGTTCAATAATATCTCACTTGTTTATTCTGCACACAAACAGTAACACACTGAGGTTATGAGTTCTGGTAACATCACATCTGCACTTGACTCCAAACCAACAAATGTGAAACCAGAGCTACAGCAAGAGTGGATGAATTAAATGTCCAGAAACAGCTCCTGTGTCTAAACACTGTCATTTTTACCCGCTTGTGTGCAGATTAAATAAACTGGTGCCTTCAGTCTACATCAGTGCTCAACTTTAACACAACCACAGATATCCATAACAAAAACACAGATGCTTAATACAGTGTGATGAAATGAAACAGACAGAAGTTGAACTGATTAAAAATATAAAACAATGTCTATGAATATGGGATTACTTTGTAAAAGCTGAAGCTTTGGGAGCCCAGAGATGAATAGGAGAGGAGATGAAATGAGCAGCAAAACGTCTCCAACAAACTTTCGAGTGTATGAAATGTAATTATATTTTGCAGCTGTAAGGATATTGTCGTCTCACTGATAATTTAGATGGCAAATCCTATTTCCTTTAACACGTAACACACAGTATAACTGCAACCATTACCTTAATGTCACTCAGGGAGACGTATTTCTCAATTCCAAGTTCAATCATATCAAGCACATGGAAGTCAAACAGACGACCTGCAGATAGGAGACAATTACACAGCATTTAGTCTGGAAATTTCTGAAATCAAAAGCGTTAGAAAGAATATTTTTTAGAGTTATATTTGCATACTTGTTTTAAGCTGGCAAGTACTGGGCTACTTCTCTATTATCAAGAACACCAACAATCAACATGTGATGATCATAAAATACAGTATAAACATATAGAGCAGACATACAATCTGGATACTAGCTGGTGTGTTTTCTTTACAACTGAGAGAAAGTCAGAATTTACCAAATATGAAATTATTGGGCCGCTTCTTGTTGTGGGAGCCAAACAGAAATAAAGAGCAGTCTGTCTTCTTGGAGAAGAACTCCTATTAAAGTATTCCAAATGATTAGTCATAAAACACAAAAATGTGAAAAAAATCAGTAACAATAAAGTTATTTGGACTGTGATCCACTAAACTCACCAGTGATGTTGAGTCCTCAAACGGCCGAGTAATGTTCTTTCTGGAAAAACACGTATAAACTTTAGCATGCTGACATTAACTAGATTGAGCAAAGTTTCTGTCAGACAATTTATCATCACCCTGTTCTGTGGGATATTTAATACAGCATCCTCCAAAAGTTTGTTAATATTCCAACAAAATTTGATTGCATTTAAATTGAGATCAAATCACAGAAAAAAGACAAAGGTAAAGATTGGCTTTCAGCTTTTATTTTACTTTTAGAACATTTTAATCTGCTGTTTTCAGATGCGCAAATGTAAGTTAACAATTGAATGCCAAAGGAAATAAGTGATTTAGGCTAATATCTGGTTGTGAAGTCTATAAAATACTGATGAAATGAAACATTTGGTATCTTCGTTCCAGGCATCAAGACCTTCAGTTGATGTTAGCAGATAAAGTGCTTAACCAGGTGTAAATCTGGTGACTGACTTGGCGAGTTTAAGACTTTCCAGGTTCTGTCACTGATAAAAGTTGAAACTGGAGAAAACAAAGCAGATACATTTATCACATTAATGATCTCCTTGGATTACTTACTTTTTGTACAGCACAGCATTGGGTTTCTTCAGGGAATACTGCAGGAAACACATTTGCTTATATTAATGCACTAAACTTAAACTGTTTATATCAACAGCAAAAGCCTTTCTGTGTTATTGTTTGTTTGCTTTTGCTAATCAGGTCACATTTCATGTCTTTTCAGGAAAACAAAACAACAAATCACGTACAGGTCAGCCAGAGGATACAAGCAGGAAACCAGGGTAATAAACTTTACTGTTATTTTAATTAATAGGCATCTTCTGGCCACTAACCTATGGGCAGCACCACATAATCGCCCTTTAAATTTATGTCATGCATGGGTTTATATCAAATTCTGTATCAGCAGTGAATTATAAAACTGTTGACTCTGTAAGCAATTTCCATTTTTTAAAGTTGGATTTATTTTGTTTCATTGGCAATTTCACATGACAATCAGCAGTATTCTAAGCTATCCTACTGCAAGAAAGAAGATCTGATAAAAGAGCTACTAAAATAACTATGACACAAGTTAAACCACAGTGTGATTCATCCATTTCTATAAAACTCCTCAAGCCTGCAGTTTTTCATCGGTGTCTGCATCATCAGATTACGTACTATGTCTTTGAGGGCCTGTGTGATGGTCAGGCTGGTGTTCCCTCCTTTCATGATCATAGCGCTCTTCACATCCTCCGTCAGTTTGGGCGCTCTGCTCTCCAAGAAGCGTTTTGAGCGTTTTGACTTGGGTTTTCTGAGAACACAGACAAACACATTTTAAAAATGGAAAAAACTCCAGTGCTACAAAACAAAAAACTGTGCCAAACAGAAGGCTGCTAAAAGTCACAACTTGTGACTCGTTATGAAACTTGTCTTTCATAATGTTTTCCAAACATGTCTGGAATTTGGCCATTTGGTTTTATACCTCCTCTGCTTTTCCATCACTGAGATGAAGTGGTCTCTGAAAAAAGATTTATCTGCCCTGATATTTCTGATCTCTGGCATTTAAAGGCATTAAAAGTTATCCTGCATTAAACATGGCTTTGAGGAGCTTTCAATTACCAACTGTTCTGTACTATTCTCAATTATTTTTCAGTAAAAAGGAAAGAAACTAAATATGTTCCTTTGCACTTAACATTAGATTTATTTCTAGCTATATGAATATAAATGCTACTGGAGTGGCAAATATTAGCTTATTGTAGATGTGTTGATGTGGGCATTAGTGTATGCTGACTGACAAATAGAAACACCACAATAGGTTAAAGAACAATGACAAAGTAATATTCAATCTGCTAACCAGTTTTACAAACCAGTAGTGAAGCCTGTTAAAGTGTCACACACACACTTACAGAACTGGACTTAGATCCAGCAACAACATTTTTTCTGGCACAAGTTTTTTCCCCAGAACCATTTCTCTGATTTTAAACAGCACAGCCATCCTCCCATTCAACCACATACAGCAAAGCATTTCAGACCAATCAGAAAATGATTTAATTTCTTATTATTTTTAAATCACATTATTGTAATTGAGAAGCATATAGCACTTTTTTCTTTTTATAGATGTAAATAAAATTTTTAAGAAACTGTTTCACAAGTTAAAGTGTGCAGGGTTTAGGTTTAGCCATGGATTTAAGGTAAAGCTCTTCCTAAAGATTCCTAAAGACTGTAAACCACCTTTGAAGAGCTCTTGAAACATGTTGTACTAACTGTTGAACAATGCAAGACTAATAAATATAATCAAGTTAATGCAATAGTCATGGGTCATCAAGAAGTAATACTCATTCTGTATACTTATTCTTTGCTGTAACGCATTAGCACTCTTTGCGCCTTTAATGTTTTACTTATATACAATGTGTGATATGTGTGTACCACTGAATACTCAACTTTCCTCAAAGAAACTTATCTATCCCATGTAAAACTACAGGTTATATAGATTTACACGTGTACTTCAACAATGCAGAAGCAAACAGCACCAGTCAAAATGCACAAACAAGTATAAATCTAAACAGCATTAGACTTTAACTCATCTTTGTCATTACACTTTCAGATCCTGCATTTCAGTCACTGTAACTGATAGGAAGCTCTAGTTTTGAAATACATACGTGATACCAGCATACTGTGAGATTTACATTAAATCTGGATAATGACACGCTTAAGGTCGACAACGAACAAAGACACCCTGAAAAAAATAAACTTTATTTAAGATAAAAGCGTGTAAGTAAGACCCTGTTACTTTGTAAGCAGTTTGAGTTAGCTTACAGACACCATGCTAGGCTAACTTTAGCAGCCTTAACATATCCAATTTAACGAGCACCAGACAAACTAACTTTCGAGGAGATATATACAAATACTTCAACACTGTGAAATCTGTCAAACTTACACTACTCCGTCCAGCTGCGTCATTTTTGTGCGTTTTTTCCCGGTAGGTACGGAATTCTCACGCTGCTCCACGTGAACTCAGGCGGCGGAAGACAACATTGCGCTTCTTTTTCTTTGGTGTTTGGCGGCGGTAGATTTCCGGTCACAGACGCGTCACTGCCATCTAGTGTCAAACCCGCATCTGCAGCACAAACTGTCCACCAGGGGAGCTACAGGACAAAGAAACTGCACTGAGAAGCTCACATGCAGTATTGAACTGAGGTGGGTACATTCCTGTGTTTCATTAGTTACATGTCAGATAATTTAAAATACTGTCACCCCTCTATAAGTTTACATGAAGAGTTTTTTTTTCTTATAATGAGCAATCAAAAACAAGTACCTGAGAAAGACTATGTTGAATATACAGGCCCCAAAGTAAGGCATCAAACAAAAGTGAATACAGCAAAGTTAGAAAACCTGTGATCATTGAAAGTAAATGGAATACACCTGTGATTTTCAATTTGACTACATGAAAATGATTATAAAATGAGCCATGAACGACCGGAACTTTCTAAATTTTGGACACATGGGTAGTGTTGGTCTACATGTCTGCATCATGGCTCCATGTGGAAAAGAACTGCCAGAGGATACAAAATGCTTGATTGTGAAACTTTGCATAGATGGAAAAGGACACAGGAATATCTTTAAGCAACTAAAAATCTTTCAAATTACAGCTGTAGCAGGCATCAAGAGGCATAGAACAACCCATAGTACCACTAATCAGGGCTGCAGTGGTCGTCCACCCAAAATGATGCAGACAGTGCACTACTTGCACCTTCTACCTCAGAAAAAAAGACAGGCAAGTGGTTAAGATGTGGCACAGAGGTTATCAATACAAATCAGACAGGCAGCTTAGACAGTGGGAGGGATAATGTTTACATCAATCTCTACGGACAAGCGCCATGAAAAACATCTTTAGTTGTTGTTTTTCGGGTGGAAATTGCAAGATGACAATTTGCTGACGCATTTCAAAAGAAGCTGAATTAATTTTGGAAGTGCAGTCTTTGATCAGTTGAAACCAAGATAAATATGTTTGGCTCAGATGAAATCCAGCATGTTTGTCGTGAACCTAGTCAGGACTGCTGTAGTGAAAGCATAGTCCTGACAGTAAAGCACGGAGACAGGAGTGCCATGATATCGGGCTGCAGGACTGCAAAAGATGTTGGGAGATGGCATTTATAGATGGCACAGTGGATGCCTATGGATAAAACTAAATACTAGATAAAGATGACTGTCAGTCTGCAGAAGCTTCATCCAAAACACACTAACAAAATCACACAAGAGTTTCTAAGGAAGAAAGAAGTGAAAACTATGACCGGGCCAAGTATGTTTGCTGGCTTGAATCCAAAAGAATGCCTCAGGAGAAAACAAGTGTAACACAACTCCTCCAGCAAAGAACAGCTGAAAAAAAGTCTCCAAAGAATAACAGAACATTCTTCAGTCTTTCATCAAAAAAAGACATAAGACATACATACAAAGTACTAAAAAAGATTTCTAAAATGTGATATTGCACAGGGATGTAAGCTCTCCTGTTGTATACTGGAAGTCTGAACTTCATTAAGAGCTTCACTCAGCATGTCCACGGTTACAGAGGAGAATTCCTTCAAGACACTAGCTCCCATTTTTATTTTCATATGTAAAAATCAATTTTAATGGCAACAATACTTCTAATACTATGTTTTGTTGTATGATGGCCAACATATTTTAACAAATATACCTTAAATATAGAGTAAATGCTCATGTAAATCATGGATGTTGTAGTAGACTGAAAACATGTCCTTCACTCCATGACTGCTCGACCTGTGGAACCCCCTTTATGTCAATAAAGACACATTATAAACAAAGAAAGTTCTGTGTTACCTTAAAAATGTTGTTCAAAAATATGGAAAAGCCTGCCTGCTTTTCTTACTAGTACTAATGGTCTTATGAAGGTTTCTATGGAGCTCAGTGAAGGTTCATTTACTATTCTTGCTTACTGCCATATTGAGTAACATCAGAGCTTCTTCTAAAGGATCATTCCAGTGTAGTTTTTTGGGTTGGAAATTTCCACAACATTATGGGAAATGTAGGATCCAATGCCTTTGAAGCTTGCACTAGTATGTTAATAAGTTGTGTTTGTCTTTTTCCCCCTTTCTTTTCATTTTATTCTTATATTACTTGCTCTACATTTGTATATATATTTATCTCTATTTCTTTGTTACTTATCTCTAATTTCTTAAGTCATTGTTGTACTGCCTTCTCTACGTGCCTTTTTTTAAATTGCCCCCTGGGGACAAATAAAGTTTTTCTGAATCTGACACATACCAGTGTCTTGGCTTCTGCTGCAGTGATCTCTCTTGAATCTGCCCCAGCATTACAGCAGTGCAATATTAACTCTAAAGTTCTCCTTTAGTAGACAGGAATTACACTTTGGTGTAATCTGATTACTTCCTGATGCATAGGCGGTTTTCCTTTTACGCACATAGGAATATGTCAGTGCAGATGTTAGAAGATATTTCATACAAGTACACTTTATCTAAGTAAGCTCTTTTGATTTCTAGATTTGTATTTGTTGATTCTGACTGTCAAAGGTGGTGTGACGGAGGCCTTTTCTTTTATCTCTAGTGCTTTTGAATTAATAAAGACTTTAATTACAAATGTTACATAAACTCTTTGTTCTGGATAAAAAAAATACTTCAAATAAAGCAACACAGTGACTGCACAGATAAGTATCTTTTATTTAAGCATCAAGCTCGTAGCACAGATATATTTAGCACATCTTGACCATCCAAAGAACAGCAAAAGAAAGAATTAGAACAGCAAAGTTTCTCTTTCAGTACATCCTGATACATCCTGCAACTGCACCCTCTCTCACCCAGGGGGGGAGGCTGTTCTGACTTTCCCTTCCTTAGAAAGATTCACAAAGGAAAGGAAAGAGATAAAATATATAAGAACATGATTTAGTCAACTTTGAAAATGTCATTCCTTAACTTCAGAACAAAGTTGTTTTGGAACACAACAAAATACACATTTGGACACAAAGGGAAGAAAGAAAAAGAAAAAGATTGGTCCGCAGCAGAAATACAAAATATTTTTTGCATAAAATTCTATTACAATTCAACTGCAAAAATACATTTTGAGTTCACTGTATAAAAATAAAAACAAAATAGCAATGATCCACACCAACAAGGCTAAAATGTACTTAATCCAACGACAATTAGCATTGAAATCCTTGAGTATGAACAGTGCTAGTTTCAATTCTTAAATAGCAGATCACCCTGTAAAAGTCACTTGACAGCAAGTTGATGTCAGTTCATGTAAAAGCAGATATTGGTCCTCAGGAAATGAATGAAACCACTCCAAAAAGCCATAAGAGACAAACTAGAGGGAAACTATTCCAAGTTCCAGCTCTTACGTGAACAACTTCTTTTACTGGTCCAACTAGCGTGCCAAGTGCCTCAGGTGATAAAATCTGCACATATTTAGAGAATAGATCATACTGCATTGTAGTGTTGAAAGCAGGTTAACACTCCTGCCATGTCTTCAAAAAAATTCAAGTTGCATCTTCTGGCAGGAGAAGAAATGCAAACGCCACTAAACTGAACGGCAGGCGGTGAAGACAAACCTAACCTGCTTTCAGCACTTTTTAACCACAGTTTGAAACAAGATTAATTACAAGTTAACCCAACCCCTGAAAGAAAAAGAAAAAAATCCCCGCCTATCCAAAACGTATCAGGATGCGGCAGTTCCAACAATGCTTTCAGCTGGTAAAACAAGAGGAAGGTGAAGCACACAGACCTACTGACAAAAAAAAAAGAAAAAAGGAGGAAGAGACGGCGCTACACTACACTGTCAAGCAACACGGCACTAGCAGTCACATGCACCATAGTGTCACAGGATTTTCCCCCTCGATGAACAAAGGGCATTGATGCGAACAAAAAAGAAAAAAATAAAACTGCTAGGGGAGTCACATTTTCGACTGATTCACTGCAAAAAACGTCTGGGCACAATAAATTTAATAAAATGGCAGTTTATGCAGCGGTTACATGTGGAATGATCCGGGATCACCCTGGCATGCTCAGACTGGTGGGCCTCTATTGTGCGCTTACAGATTTCTGTATGGGGCGGAAAGAGACAGAGAGAGGATGGATATTATGTGGCAAAAAGAAAAATGCTTTGCTGGGCAACTAAGCAAAAAGTGTCCGATTCATTATTTCCCATTCAGAGCGCAGCCAGGAGGGCCGGCTCTCAACAGTGTCAGGGTTCTGGGGCCAGTCTGACTCCGCTGGTTGTGGTGAGTTGGGGGGGGGGGGATGGCTGGTCAGCAGAGGGCATTGTGAGCTGTGTGGATGTGGGAGGGAGGTGGAGGCGTGCTCTCCTGGAGTCGTACATTCAGCTCAAACCTGGTCCAGGCTTTTCTCTAGAGACATGTACATTCGAAAGACGGGTGGACGTTGCACGGCCGGTGCTACATTCAGTTTGAACCAATTTGGGTGAAAATTTTGATTGCTGAATATGACTAGGGGAGGGGAGGATTTTAAAGACCCAGAAGCTTCCTATAGAAACAGACCAATGTGTTTCAAATAAGAAAAAAAATAAAAAAGAAGCATGGGTCTAACAAGGTGTGCATTTTGAATGTCTTAAAAGATTCATACGCATACACTGTCAAGGCATAAAAGCCTGTCAGAAACACTATGATTGTTGACGTGGAGGAGCACAGGTGAGTCTTGTAGGGAGAAAAAATAAAATGGAGCTTCAAAGCCCAGCAAAGCAGAGATCTTCTGCTTTAGTGCAGTTTACAGCAACCAAAGACCACACACTGACCAATAAGATGCAAACCTTTGATCCAATAGTGCAACATTCAACAGGAAGCATGGCATGTGTCCCGCTGACGCCAAAAAGCTCACCGCGACTTATACATTCAATCAGACTTGAGACAAGAAGGTCATCCTTCTTTTCGTACCATGAATAAACAGTTTTGTTTAAAGTGCACTCAAATACTGGTAGTGATTCAGAAATCCAAACTGTCACACTGGAGAGTTAATTAGTTGCTGGGGTCAAATTGGAAGTTTTAACTACTGGACGAGCTGATCATAAGAGGCAGACGGATCTGAGCATGTCAGGGCCCTGGCCTAGTGTGGGCGGAAGCCTTGTCTGTGGGGGATGAGGGGAGAGACCTGCAGGAAGGGACCGTTGTACTGGGCACAGGTGGACAGCCTCAAACAGAGCGTGTTTAATTCCTCTACATGCACTTCAAGATCACAGCAAGAGTGAGCTAGAATATCGAAACAGAGAAAAGAGCTTTCATGCAAGAGATCTAAGTCACAGGTACAACAATGCAAACAACTCAAACTGGAGGTTAAACTAGGGGCCGCGGCGCCGCCAGGAGACTCGGGGCGACGACAGCAGCAGAGAGGGAGGAGGGGGGAGGAAGAGGAAAGGGAAGACGACAAGCTCTCTACTGGGGGGTGAAGCCGGCTACAAGGGAGGAGCCCCAAACGGACTCCTTTCTTTTTGCGCCTCTTCTTCATCCTCAACCCTCAGCTCTGCTGGTTCTGCTGGCGGTTCTTGGTGTAGCTTGTAAAGACAAAATTGTAATCGTTGAACTGAGCCAACTGGCGATCGAGACGCTTGTAGCCCTCGAGTTTCTGGGCAGAAGAAAACACGCTGCGACATTTGGAGCTCTACAGAGGCAAACACAGAGAGAGAAAAAAAGAATTTGCTCAGTGGCACTTCCAATTAAAATCACACCAAGTAAAAAGAAGCTTGTGTTTAAAAGCACACCTGATTGACAAAAAGCGTAGTCACAAATTTTCCTGGTTTGAACACCTCCACAACCTTCCTGACCAGATCATCGTACGACGTCTGGGAGAGGTTGGTTTCGAAGCTGACGTAGGAGAACTCTGGCTCTGGGGTGATGTGGATGGTCCAGTAAGTTCCCTGCAGGAGACGAGTAAAGCCACATTACAGAAATGTTTAGGCAGCTGACGCCACACAGACTAAGAAAACAATGAAGCGTCACTCACGTCAGTCTTCATTCCATTCATTGAGTATCCACAAGGGTTGAACATTGTGGCATCGATCACAGAACCTGGTATCAGGTCACAAATCCCACTCATCTGCAAGAAGAAGGAAAAACAACATTTAAACCTTTCATGGCTGATCATGTGTGGCATGATCAGCCCAACCGGATTCTGTGAACAAGCCTCTCTTCTCACAGCTGTGCCTACATGTATTAAAGCGCCCGCCACTCCAACTTTGACATCTACTTACACGAGTGACTTCACTTGCAGAAACACCATCTTTCATGTAGAACTGGTCCATAATAGCTGGATCAAGGTCGCTCATCAGAACTTCCAGCGTCTGATCCGCATGCTTGTTCTCCCAGTAGTCTGGTAGGTCCAGGGTGAACAGGTACCTGTGAGACACAAAGAGATCGAATGAGGCTTTTACCATAGTAGGAGGACATATCGAGTTAGTAAGATTTGTAGAGGATGATCTGAACATGCTTTAATTTTGAAAGACCAGAGAGCCAACATTTTTTCTTCAGCATCTCACAGCTGTACTAGATGCAGTAATTATCAATGCTAAATCAAAACAATCATTTAACATCATCCACAATTAGTTCTGGTTCATTTATCTGTCCAGAAACACAAAAATCTCTACAGCATGTTGCATTATTGGAGAGCAAAGTTCTGTTTTAATTTGTACTGCATAAATATCCATTGATATGAGCTACATATAAAGCTTTAGCTAGTGTGGATAATGTGATGCTTACCAGCAGTCAGAGTTCAAACGTCCCATACAGTAGGCTGCACCATCTGAGAAAAAACAGGAAATAAATATGGTTTCATCTGCATCAAATTTCTCCAAATGTGGAACTGCATGCTTAGTGAGTTGGATTTTGAGTTTTATTCTCCATCAAAGTATAAAAACACAGACAGGCATGAATGCAAATCAAAATCATCAGCTCTGTTCAGGGTTTCCGCAGGAACCCCAAAAAGGATATATTTATGCAGTTACATTTAGAATGCCATTTAGTGCTCATTTCATAGCCATACTACACCTGAAAAATTCATGGTCAGCACTTCCTTGCGGTATGAAACAGTAATTCTTAATGATTTATAAAATATTAAAGCATAATCCACATCTGAATAGGAGCAGAAAATAGATGGATAATGGATTAGCCTATTTAAAAATATAACTAATCAATTCAAGGACAAATTTTACATCATGTTTGGAACTACATTGCTAGGGGCATTTTCCAGCTGTCCCCCCCTCCCCCTCACTCAAATGACACTCAAAACGCATTTTACAACTGATGCCACAGCCTTAAGCATAATATACATAGGCTCCGTTTCGGCTTGTAAAAGTAGTTCTTCAGAGCATTTTTGTACAAGAAGAAACGTGCCAAAAATGGATGTATTGCATACTTGGGAAAATCTGGCTGAGAAAGTCGACTTCCTCCTGGAAGTTTCGATGAGGGAACTCCTGATGGGTTGGCTTCATAAAGTTTTTGCGGGAGTAGAAGAAATTCTGCAAAGAACAAGGTGAAAACAGAATTCAATAAGTGCCATAAAGCTGCATTAGCTCCAAGCATCAGGGAAAAGCTACAAAATTTGAGCTTTCACATGTGTATGGTTGTTAAGCATTAAATACATATGCAGACATGTGTCTAACCTCGATGGTATCGAAGCCGCAGTACTCCCTGGCGAGTTCCAGCAGAGGCACCAGTGCTTGCAGTAAGAGGGTGGTTCCACATGTCTTCAAAATGAAACGTCTCTTGGAGACAAACATGCTACTCTCACTGTAAATGAGGAAAAAAAACACAAGGACTGTGGTTACCATCTGAAACAAACAAGCACTGATTATCTGGCGGTTTTATTCCACCTACACACCACTATCCTTAAATACATATCTTTAAAATGTGGTCAAACAGCTTCTACCAGTTGAGCCGATACTGAGCTGTCAACCTACATATCTATAGAAACCCTTTGATGGCGATGTAAGAGGAGCTACAGCAGAATTCTTCATAAGTTTTAACTTGTCACACAGATGTTTCAGCTACACAGCAGAGCAGTAATTATAGGGATTGTACACTGTAGTCTAACACAACATGCTTATGGAAAACCCCACCTGTCTGATACCAAAGTAGGTCTAAAGAAATCATAAAATAGCATTGTAGTCTGATTTACACACTAGGATAGATGGACAAATGGAGAAAAAAAAGTGGAACCGTCAAATAACAAAAAGGGAAACTTGCCAGAGTAGTTTCACTCTTTATTATTCACAGAGTACTTTGCTGGCTTTAAATGAAGCCTGATATCAGATGAGCTATAATTCTATCAGTAATGATCCCATCAGGAATAATTTAGAAATGGAGTCTATGCAGCTTGTGATGTACAGTATTTGTAGGTCTGTCTCATCACTTGAGACAGAGACGGTCGCCATCAATGACAAGCGGCTTACAGGTCACCACTGTCTAATCCTGCCTGCCTTCTAATCAGGAAGACAGGGTAGACGTCCTGTAAGTACAGACCAAACACTCACCTGAGTATATAAGCTTCCTGCTTGTCCGTCTTTGTCACACTTATGATCAAACAATGCACATTCTCCAGAAGTTTGTCCCACTCAAACCTATAAAAGATTTTAAAAAAAGAAGGCGGCATTTAGTATTTTGGCATCTTTTTGCCATATTTTATTGGCTTGTTTCAGTTTGGAAGTGAACCCCACTACAAGGTACTTTGCTCTGTGTAGGAGTGCTGCAGAGTAATGTGGATTTGTGTTGTTTGCATATTGGCTCTGGTTCATCATTCCTGAGAAACTGAAAATGACAAGTTGGAGCAGCCAGTGCACAACAGGCTGCTTCTTTCTGCTGTCCCTGCCGCTACCTCCCTCCCTTTTCACCGTCACTCAAAGACAGCTGCAGTGTAAATGCAGCTGCGTCACATTCTCATTACAACCTTGGAAGAGCAGCCTGGGCCCATTCAAAGCTCAGCCCAGGCCGCTGGAGAAAGCTCGCGAGAAGTGCAGCGCTCAATGGGGAATTTACCAGCAGCCGATGTTGCATGGTTTACACTCCCTCTGAGAGACGGACGGGGGTTGCATGAATCGGCAGCCTTTTTCTGGGGAACATATGAACAAGCAATGAGCCTCTGTGACTAACAGGATGGTGAGCAGCAGTCTTCTAACTACGAGTGACAACACCGGTTAGAAAACAGGTGCAAACTGCAAATCATTTTCTTGCCGACTACTGAAATTTTATATGGCCCTGCTCACCTGTTTTGCCTAAATTTGCACCTAACAAAAATAAACGCAGTGAAACTCAGGGGGAAAAAATATCACAAAACGAGGTGTGCAAAATTGCGTAGTGCTAAAGAAACTGCAGCTCACTTTTATACAAGCTTCCACACAATTAGAAATGCCAAAACCTCAAGATAATTTTAAAAACTGTGAGTGGAAGGTGACCGGGTGGCCTAAGAATCTAACATACGACTAAAATGCACAAGGTTCAGGTCTGGCTATGGACTGCCGCCCCTGCTTGATCACCACGGCAACCAAAAAAAAAAAAAAAAAAAAAACACACCAAGACACAGACTCTGGAAAACCCAAAAGAAAAAAAAAAGTGCCATAAAGCCACACAACAGACAAGAATGCCACATTTATTTAAGTATCTTTGATTTTAAATCACATGTTTGCATTTGCTCTGCCTCGTGCATCGCTTGAATGGAACCTAAACCACTGACAGCTGGGTATGACTTGTAGTGGCTCGTTTACACACAGTTCAGGTAAAGTCAAAGCAACACTTTGCCGCAGACATTTTGGCTTGTTTTAGATCATTCTAATTAAACGGGTGCACTCCACTCAGGTGAATAGTTTCCACACCCTTGATTCACCTATGTTGGCTCAGCGTCATAGCTCGTGCCAGTAACGTATGACAGTGATTCATGGTTCATTCAAAATGCTTCACCGCTTTTCCTGCAGCAACAAGTCAAGATGTCTGCCAACAGATACCGTTCTCCTGAGTCATATTCAGAAACCAACTTTCTTCTGTTTAGTTGAGTTTGGCCTCAAGCTTCTGAGGCATCACGCTGATAAAAAGCACATACACACACACTACTGAACCCAATTTAATTTGCTTCCCACAAAGAATTACATAACAGGCTGCAGAGTCAACAACCAGCTTACTTCTTGATCATGGGCTGATTTAGACATAAGAAAAGTAAGATGAGTCTCTGAAATTTGTGCATGTGTTGTATGTTTATCAAGTACAACTGAAAACAAGACATGGATTTGACCTCTACTGGTCTTACTGTCTACATGGTAGTGTTATTTCTTTAATCAAGCATTTAATACAAACCCAGACACAACTTTAGTCATTACCTATTCACATAAACAAACCTAAGCGCCACATGTATGATGCTGTCCACTTAGTGTTTTATGATTCACCCTTTAACACAACATGACATCAGAGCTGTTGCAACATGCCGGCTTCCCAGCTTCATACCAGAGGGACAACGTTACCAGGAGACCTAGGACAGCTCCCGTTTCAGTGTGAAATGCGCACCAGAGGCTATTTCTGGTCGCTCAGTAGGATCAGCTTTTCCTCAAAGAAACAGAGGTCTCCAGGAAAGGACCTGATAAAGATTAGATCAGCAAATACCAAGGAGTTTTCATTAACACCCAACAGTTGTGGGTTCATGAGATTTGCAGAGATTCTTGGAATATCGACTGCTTTTGACAAATATCTGCCAAACCAGAACTTGACAGCAGTGTTGGAGACATTTTGAAGTGTTTAGATGTGCTAGCGCTGCCTGACAATCACTAAAGGCTGACCATACGCTGCTGTCGAGCTCCGAGGAATGGCTGTAGAGGTAATGTGAGCGAGCTCCACATTTGTGAATCACATGCCCTTGTGGACTTATTTGGACATTGGCTGAAGTCCAGCGAGCCTGATCCACTGACAGTGTCCCTCTGAGCCGTTAATCTACCCTCTGGCTGTAAATTAATGCCAGTCCTCATTCACCCGACTGGCTCACACATTTTTCTTAAACCGACCTCTGATCTAGTTAATGACCAGAAAAGTCGCTCATAGTGGCAGCCGAGTTGGCCTTGAACCCTGCCACAGACCTGTCATGTACACATTGTTGGACAAAAAAGGCGAAAGGACAAGGTGCAAGCTTCTGAAGGGATCAGACAATTCAGACTGAACAGAAAGTGAAGGTGAAGTGATTTTTTTCCAACCATAGAAGACAACATGTGCGGCAACAGTCAACTCTCAACTTTTAAATTAATTGCCAGCTACTATATTCTCTGATTCCAGCTCCTCCAGCATGAGTGTTGTCTGGTTTCTTAGCTCCTCTATAACAGCAAATTGAATATCCTTTGGTTGTGCACAAAGCAAGACCTTTGAGGATGTCATCTTGGGCTTTGGGAACAGTTTTTCACCATTTTCAGACATTTCAAAAGCCAAAATACTAATCAATTTGGAATGTAATCAATCAGTCCTTCTGCTAACCAGCTGTTGTCATTGTAAATCATTATTCTGTCAACATCATTATCAACTCCACTCATGCTGGAGAATAAATACCAAGCCCAATTTTGAGGGCAATTTTATTCAGCACCTAACAGGAAACATGGCTTGCCCAAGTCATTTTTAATCTATTTACGACCAGCTTTATTCCAGTTGGCAACAGATTTTCAGAGTGTGAGTAAGAAATGGACTTTTTGGTGTTGATCAGGGGCAAAGGTCATGGATATGGCTACATGTCCCACCACCACCTCCTCCTTTCTTTGAATGCAAATCACAGCAGGGAGACCCTCCAACCAATCAGAGAAACTGGGAGGGGAGTTCCTGCATGTCTGGAAACGTGACAGGAACAAGGACCACGGGGCAATTTTAGTGAAACCTACCCAACAAGGCTTGGAGCTTGCCATGTGGAGGGAAGAACTTCCCTATCAGTCATGGGAGCCGTAAAAAAATGCTCGTAGATGACTCAGAAGCTCTGCCATTACACCGTCATAAAGTGTCACTGAGAGCATTTGAGATCCAGCCAAAACCTCAAAGCCACTCCTTTGTTAACAGCAGCACATATCCTCCTCTGGTTGTCCAGAAACTGGGACCGATCTACGACTTGGAAGGGCGTCCGTGTTGGGGTCGCTGCCACCGAGGCAACACGCGGTGACGACGGGCGACCACATGCTTCACATCTCCACAGAGGGGCCCCCTCTCGTTGTTGAATGACGCAGAATTAAATAACCTGCCCATTTTCACCAATAAATCAACGCAATTATAACCAAACGCCCCGCTTTGCTATCTAAAATACGTAACTACGTAACTTAGCATATGTTAGCATCTTGGTTTAATTCAAACCCACAAACCCATGAGAGGGCAATAAAACGCCTGCGCACAGATTGGGGGGGGGGGGGGGGGGGGGATCAAACCCGCCTAATATTAGAACAAAATGACATAATTCTAATGAAAGCACTCACACATTTTTATGACACACCAGGCGTTCCGAGTCCTATAAAGAGCCAGAAAGCAGCAGCTGCTTGACATTTTCTCCCGGGAACTAGCTAGAGTTAGCTAGCTAACACTGGCCGCTAACTTGCTGTCAAGGCAGCTAAATACACAAAAGCGGTTTTATCTACCGCTCAGCCTAACAAACCAGGCATTACATCGACACAACGAAATGTTAATTGTCATAAATTCCCAGGGTGAAGAATGAATGACTCAGCTCCGATGTGCCATCGTTAAAGGGGGAGGTGGCCATTTTCGAATGACGATGTTAGCTAGCTTACTGGTCTCAGTCTGCTTCTCCTCCTAGCTAGCTAACTAAAGTTAAACTCGTTGTCGCGGTGAATAAAATAGCGCCAGAAAACAAGAATTTATGACCCTTAATTCGTTACATGACATGAATGAATTGAGGGAACGAAGCCAAGCATGTGGCCGGCGTTTCCGCCAGCACTACCGATGTCTCGCACTCCACCTGAGGCGCTGAAACGGCACAAACCTTGGGATGGTGCGGAGGTCCCCGGTTCCTTTGGTCTCATCCTGCCGAGAGAACCACACCTCCAGCAGCTTCTCGGTCCCCTCGAAGAAATGTGCACCGTTATCTTCCATCATGAGACGACAGACACCCAACACACACACACACAAATATTAAACGTCGCTTGTAACGCCTACAGCTTAATTAATCCTTCCTCGATCGGTTATAATTTATTGAGGTACAGTCCTTTGAGCAATTCCGGGTGTTGATTTTCTTGAGTTACCGTCTTCCCTTTTGCAGAGAACACCGTTAGCGAGTGCTAGCTAATATCGCCGGCCATACTGTGTAGAGCGCTGAATGGTGAACGCGCGGTGGTTTTATCTGCTAGCAGCGCCTACGTCAGCAAGGCGTCGAGCCAATCGAGTTGTAGGACCATATTTTTTGATGGGTGACTGGTCCAGAGACCTATCAATCATAGCCGAAAGAGGGGTTTCCTCACGTGACGTTGGTTACAGCCCACTGGCTCAATACAAAAGATAAAACACTGTTTAAATTACGTTGTTGAAGGGCATTATAATAATATTAACGTGCCTTACTTTATCCAAGTCTGTGTTTTGTCAATATCTGACTATTTGTCATACAAATATTACATTCAACAGCTTCAATGTTCTTGTGTTAAGTGTTTCTCTGACATTTGTTTTGCTTCTGTTCAAATGGACTGCATATGCTATTCCAGTCCCATACCATTGCAGTACCTTAATACATTCATGTACTGTTTGCACTCCAAACAATTACATAATTTTGATTCTAAATTATACATGTAGCCAATATGTCTGTGCAGATTCATGGTCATGCAGGTCACAGTAAGTGCACTTACTAAGTGCTTGAAGTGTAGAAAGCAACTGGAATTCTTGTTTTGGTTGTTGAATGTGTCTCACCTCTCTTCCAAGAGGCTTCCTCACTTCTAACTGACTTACAGGGAGCCCTGGATATTTATTCTTATCTCTAAATCAATGAACGGGCTCTGAGCCATGTAATTTGGAGTTGAGAATAAATACCCGGGACTACCCATCAGTCAGTTAGACCTGAGATCTCTTGATTGACAAGAGAAACATCTTCAAGGACTACAAAGAAATCCAATTGCCCTCTACTAAAACACTCAGGATTGCCATGCACTGGTGGAAACAGTACTACATACAGAATACATTTTCCTGTTAAGAAAATATTTTAGGCATCCAGTTGAAAAAAATTATTGCAATTGCATTTTATCATATTGTATTTCACTGCAAACTATATTGTTGATATTGCATTTCGTGAGCGTTTTATTAAGAACACCAGTGCAACATATGGAATCCAATACATATATACCATAATTTCTACATTTACAAAAGTTAGATATGTTTAAATTGTGTTGAAGTTGTCAGAAAGTGAAAATAATTATTCCTAGATTTACTTCATCCATTTAGGATACATTTGGGGAAAAATATTAGGAAGAATTTTGAACATATTGCAGTCCAGTAAATTACCATCATTCATTATGTGCTTAATAATATATATAAAGTAGAATTTCCAGAATCAGAATCCATTTTATTGCCAAAAAAAATCAGATTTTATGTTTTGGTGCATAACAAACAATGAAGAGGAGAAAAAAGTATTCAGAAAAAATATCTAATAAAAAGAAAGTGTAGCAAATCAACACTATCATAAAAATAATAAACATATTTACAAAATTATTTAGGTTATTGCCTTTATGAAAGCATTAAGTAATTAAAAAAATTAAAAGGGGTGTTGTTAATAAAGTGACAGTATATTTAGCAGCAGCTTTGTAGCACAATCTACATTTAGCCATTTTAAAAATAGCATTAGCTTCAGTTGTGAGTGCTGCCCTCCTAACACATTATAGTGATGGTAATACATATTATTATTATCTTATTTATTATTATTATTATTATTATTATTATTATTATTATTATTAATAATAATAATAATAATAATAATAATAATAATAATAATAATAATAATAATAATAATAATAATAATAATAATAATAATAATAAAATGTGTGTAATAATGTGTGTATTCATATACATTTTTAAGCCATTAAAAAAGGCGACAGTAAACTCAAACCACCGATGGCTGCATTTTTGAAGAGCGTTCATGGGTACGCAAAGTGCAACAAACCGCAGCGACAAACGCGGCTTGTAGTTTCCTTCCTTTCTGCTCAGCAGCTGTTTGAACCGCGGCGCCTGCCCAGTGCGAACTACGTTACCCACAGAGCCCAGCGCGCCAATTAGAAACGTCAACGAGCCAGTGAACATTAAGCGGAGCAGACCAAAATCCCAAACAAGGAAATGGTGGGGGAATAAAACGACCAGATTATTTAATTAATGCATGTAATAATTAATATTTTATTTTATTGTAAATTAAGACGTATTTATGGGTTGAAATGGATTACGACTTCAAAACAAAGCTGGCGGCCGAGAGAGAGAGAGTAGAAGATCTGTTCGAATATGAAGGTTGCAAAGTGGGTCGAGGCACCTACGGGCACGTTTATAAAGCTAAGCGCAAAGACGGGTAAGATAACCGTGAACGTTATTGTTTGTGCTGACATGAAAACTGACTGCGGGCTGCGTTTTCTGAACACACACCTCGGTTTTGTGGCGAACGGGGCGTTAGATTTGAACCTCCCCGAAGCTATAACCCGTGTCTCTGTGTTTTTGTTTTCATGTAACGCACTCACTCACTCACTCACTCACTCACTCACTCACTCACTCACTCACTCACTCACTCACTCACTCACTCACTCACCAACGGTCCCCCCCACCACACACACACACACACATACAGACACACACACTACACACACATACACACACACACACCTCCTTCCTCCCTCCCTCTCCTCCTCCTCACCCTCCTGCTCTCCCCCAACACCCCAAAACAACACGCCAAAATGCTGTTTATTTACGTCTTCTTCTTCTGCGCTGTGTTCAACGGTAGTAGCTCGTCCTTAATGCACTTAAATGCACCGCGGGACTCTGGTGCCGTCATTTCACACCACCGTGGCCTCAGTTTGTAGCACTGTGCAACTTTTTTTTAAGTGTTATTGTTGACTGTTACCCCTCTGACAGCCCAGTGCATGTGCTGTTACAATGTGCATAGCAGCAGCTGGAGGTATGGATAGATGTGTTCTCACGTTTCTGCCCGGTTGAGCCAACAGCCTTTCAACTGGCGCAATCCCAGTTCACAATCACTCTTGGCACTTTTTTGAATACTGTAAGTGAAATTTTGCTGGGTAGCCAAGAGGTTAATCACTCTGACCTGACACTGCCGAGAGGAAATTAAATGCAAGAAGTGCACTTACAACCAGTGGGACAGTGCATTAGGAGCTGCTTTTTCTCCCCTTTTTCATATTCTGTTTTTTTTTTGTAGAAATCAGCCACAACTGGTGTTTGTTTTACATTGTTTTCTTGATTGATCGATTAATTATTTGACCTATAAGTCAATCGGTGTTTCCCAGAGCCAAGACGACATCCTCAACCCAAAGAAATTCAGTTTACTGTCATAGAAGAGAAAAGAAACTCGATAATACTCCAATTTAAGAAGCTAGAAGAAGAGAATTGAGGCGGTTTTGTGCCAGAATGACTCCTTTTAGATTGCTCTGATTACTGTTCGATTTTCTTTTTTTAAAGTACCCACAGGTGTTACCCATACTGTGAAAAAAACGTGTCTCTGCATACGCATACAGAATTCTTTGTTATTGACAGAATCTGATCAGTGCAAATGTTTTATTTGTTGTGTGTGTGTGTTTTTATGAGAACATGCAGACTATAACAATTTCAAGGTTAGATTTGGAGCAGTTTTCCAGATGGAACTACACATCACACATGATTATTTCAATAACTGTGAAAAGTAGAAAATCTGAAAATTTATTCTGTTTTTACAGTTTCTGCCACTGATTGATGGTGTAATTTTGGAGATTTTTAAGGCCAAGTCAAGCAGAGCGAAGATTCCTGTATTTTATTTATATATGTATGTATGTATATATATATATATATATACACACACACACACACACACACACACACACACACACACACACACACACACACACACACACACACATATATATGTATCTCATCCTGCTCTGGTACATTTTTGTACCTATATTGGCCTGATTAAAGTGATAAGATATCAGCCAAAGGTGGCAGGTTCAAATGTAATATTAATTCATTGTGAATATTGTTATATTAATGAAAATAGCCACTGTTTTGTTGTGCTTTAAAAAAAGTATAAAGGCTGAACAATTTGGGGAAAATATCATACAACTTGACTTTGTTTTCCTTTTTGTAGCCAAAGTGATACTAAACAGTATCATTAAGATTTGTCATCGTACAATTATGGTCACTGTTGCTAAGTAATAGAAACAGCACAGTTTTGTAATCCTTCTTCAACAGTACAATTACAAGTTGAATCAGCCATTGTGTTACAAATCAACGTGAAATATTGTCAGAAAATGCTGCAATTGATGTTATCCCTCATGTACCCTGTGACTTTATGTGTCCAGACTGCTCGATGTTATTTTAAATATCAGCACATGAAATAATTAACACGAGCCTATAAGAGTCTTACAGGATTTTTCTATGAAAATGCAGTTGATTAGTCACTGTTGTAGCATTAACTGTATTAATACAAAGAGCCACTGCTGGTATGAATTTCAAAAAAATGCTAATTTATAATGTAATTCAAATTTGCACGAGCTTAAAAGACTGTGACTTTGACAAGGCATCAGGCAGATGATCATCTAGAGATATTAAATTAAAATAAGGTACGCTTGGTAATAACGTTAAGGTATTTGATTCCACTTGTAGATGAAGAGATTATTTGTAGACAAAAGAATGCATCAATACTCTGTCTGGCTTAAAGTATTGAAATTTGTATTGGACGAGGAGAAGTGAAATCTCCGCCTTCTTGACTATGAAGTCTTGTCAGTTCATCGTTGACTCACTGAGTTGTAAAAGCTGAGTCAAGACTGCAAGCAGTGTCTTATTCACCTCTACAATACCGGGATAATAGCGATGAGATGTGGGGTCAGAAGGTGAACACAGTCGGGTCACAGGCAGCTTTTTCTGCAGCAGTAATACCCGAGAGCTTGTTTAAGGCTGTGAGGTAACACAGATGGACCAGCATCCTGTGGAAAAAAAAATCCTATAAAAGCTGAGCTACTAAGCAGATTTTTGCTATCTATGCATGTAATGTTGCCTTTACTAACACCAGGTTAATTCACCTGAAAACTGCTACCCAAACTGCTGTCAATTAAATCATGTGTTCAGGAGATATCAGACATGTTATTGTATATTCAGAGAAGTTTATCACATAAAATGATGCTTTGGCTACAGGATAATGTAGGTTTTCATGTGTTATCACAGGAATAGCACCATGCAGTGACGTGTTATGATATCAGAACAGTGCAACTAAGTGCATTTAACACTGGCTCAGTTCTGACTTATTTTAATGTGCTACATAATGGCCATTAATATTATTGTTGCACCTGTGCTTTTCCTCTCAAAATAAGTCAAAGTTTCTAAAGTGGAAAAGGCCTTTTCAAGTAAATCATGCAGTGAAACGCTACCAAAAAAAATTTGAGGAGAAAGGCCTTGACAGCTATATTGTTTCAGCCAAATACTGACAGCTTGTATTACGTATTGTTGTGGTTGTTTCAGTCGCTGGCAAACTTAAATAATAGGTGGAATCGGCAGAGTTGCTGCTGTCAACCTGGATTGTATTCTCAGAGGCTGCAGGCGAGGCCCTGAGGATGGAGGGCATCACATATTCCCAGCGAACTTAACCTGTAAAGCTTATTAAAGTGAAAGCTGCGCTGTCTGTCTCCAGTGCATAAAACACTAGAAGTGAATTAACACAATATCCGAGCTGAACATAAGGTACCACATGTTTTGGTTTTTTTTTTTATGTTTACTGGCTTCACACCTAAAGCTCGAACAATATGCATCTATAACTAGTTACTCCCAGTTGGCAGCAGGAGGAGAAACGTGCCCCCGAATAGGTGTAAAGATGCATTGTTTGCGTTTTAAAGGAGTTGATGGATTGTCTCCATATACAGTCTGGAGCTCTGCCCACATAGGAGCCAAGATTACAGCTGTGTAGCTCAAACTAGGAACAAGTGTGCCAATTTGAACCAGGAAAGTATTTCATCATTTTGTATGCTTAGCAGAAGCAGTGTCACGGTAGTAGAAAGATCCTAATTTCCCTGTTGACAGGTGTAGAAATACAGCAAATATAATCACAGTATGTTCCAAGCAGTCGTAATGCTTTATAGAAGGAGATACCAGTTCTTTCAAAATCTCGTGATGTTTGTAATTTGTTAATAACAAGTGCCAAATATCTGTAAAATGCAAATGAGATACATTTTAATGCAGCATTAATGCAGCTTTCGACTCGCGTCAATTTTTTCTCCCATTGTTGTTAGATCAAGACTTTCCTGCTGTGAAAAACAGCATCAGAAATAAGTTGTGCAAGTAGCTTATCACAACACATAGTTATGTTTTTTACTAAGTGATTTCTAGTTGCCCCAAAATTATATGTGTAGATTGAAATGACAAGCAGCTTCTAACATTCACAATAACTGTAGTGGCTGCAAAGAAGTCAGGTGATGTTGTTATAAAGCCACAAAGGCAGTGTAGGGAGGAGGTCTGGGTGGAAGGATGGGCTGACAAGTCATTGGATTCTAACATGGAGGACCGCTGTTCATTTTCTGTTTGCAAACTAATAACTATTAACTACACTAACCTATAATAGCTAATGACTGTATAAAAATAACTGTTTGTTATTGTAATCATGACAAAACAGGTTTTCTAACCTTAAAAAAGTCTTCTGAAACCCCAAAAGTTTCTGGCCTATTTTTTGCTCCCGTCACATTTTATCGCACTATAGGCTTGTTTTTCGCTACAATATAACGTCTTGCACCTCCGTGGAAAAAGGACAACCATGGCTACATGTATGTCTTTTGTGTAGTGACGTCTTTTGTGTTGTGCACAGTCATAATGCCATAAATCATAAAAGAAAAAAGGAAGTTGAATTTCTTTATTTGTTTACAAAAATGGGGAAAAATGGAATCAGCATTTTTCCAAGTGCCCATGGGTGTTATCAATACTAGAAAAAATGGTAACTGTGCATACTATAGATATTTTAATAGTTATATTTTTCATTTGTTTTCATATTTGTCTCTTATTATTTCTGTATGAACATTGCCTGCAGTTCAAGGGAAAGTCCCTGAATTTTTGTTATGTAACTGTTGGTTGCAGCAGAGTCACTAATTGTTTATCAGCTGTGCAGAGGAGCACAGAATATTTCGCTTTTCATAGAATCTGGCCAAAATGATTTATTTTTGATGATTTTTTTTTAAAGTGGACACATTTTGAATAAAGCAATTTAGATGAAATATCACAATTTTGTGGTTAGATATGATTAATTTTTTTCTGACTAAACTGTTCACTGACTGTTGAAAGTTGAAAATCTGAAAATCCAGTTTGGTTTTTACAGTTTCTGACTCTGATAACGGTATAATTTTGTAGATTTTTAAAAGATAACATGCCTTTAGAAACCACTGGTGTTGGGCCTCAGAGGGTTAAGCCAAACCAAACTTTTACTGTGACACTGATACATCATAAAAACTTTGTTAGTCACGTTTAACAATTTATCCGTGGAATACCTCTTGCTGCCGGTATGCTCCTATCAGTGGGTAGAGACAAACCACTTATATGGTTGTTTAGGTTGGAGGACTTGTTGGAAAGATCTGCTTCGAGCGTACTATTACAACACAAAACGTTGAGTTTTCTGCGACAGTCCAGGTCCAAAGTAAACTCTCTTCAGACATTTCCAGCGCTGCTTGTCTCTGGTGGTTTTATAAACACAGGTTTTATGGCTCTGGCATTGCGTAGTGCCCACCGAGAGCCAGTCACCAATGCATCCGCAGACCACAGGGTTCCACATTTTGAGAAAGACACGATGGGACTGCGCGAGAAACCTCAGTGATGTAATTGCAGAGGCTTACGCTGACAGAGCTGGCACACAAGAACCAGAAGCAGCTCTGTGCAGCAGCCTGCAGAGCTCTGAGCAGACAAGCCGACGCTTGCCTGGTGGGTGTTGTCTGGCAGTGTGTCGCTGGGTGTTGTCTTTTGTATGTGAAATACATCTGCAACATTATTAGCATCTAATAATGCTTCATCTAATCCATATTTATTTTAGCATTAATGTTAGGATTCACTCGTCTGCAAGATAGATTGTTCTCTTTTCTTTTCGTTATTGCTCAGAATGATTATAAATTATGTGAATAATGTAGGAATTTTAATCATTTGCTTTTGGCAATGTTGGAGGTAGTATTCAGATATGGTGCTTAAGTGCAAGTACTTAAATATATGCCATTATCAGAAAGAGTCCTGTGCTGATTGATTAAACAAGACCTCCTATAGTGAAAATCATGTTTTTTCCTTTGTTAACACACCCATGAGGTTTTTTCTATGCTGGAAGACACGTAATGAGCAAAATCAGCAGGCAGCACTATGCCAGATCATTTGCACCTACAAACTGCAGTGTACAGATTCAGACTCTGGGATTTCATATGTAATAAATTTAATAAACAAATCCCATAAACTTGCAAGGTGGACAGTTTGAACATGTATGGCTAAATTACACCAGTATCACCGCTTGCCATTGTGTAACACAGAGTAGTTTTACAGTGTTTTAGGAGAGTCGTAGGTGAGCTGGTGTGCTTGAGCTACAGCGAATAACACAGGGGTGGATGGAAGGGGAGGCAGGGAGGGATTATTTTATTAGTTTTTAGGGGCTTAATCAATGACTGCAGAGGCACTTTTGAAGAACAAGCAGCAAATGCTCAAGTTTAAGAAGCTGAATCCACGAAATGTATCAGACAGCTTTACAAGATTAAAGGTAACGTCAGCGATTCTATTTCAATACACTTTCTGTCAAAGGGAGTAAATCTCCTCACGTTCAGTTAACTGTGCATTATTCAAAAAAAAAATGTCTGTCTGTAAATGTTAAAAGAGAGTTGCTTCAACTGATCTATTTACAATATTTGTATATACTAGAGCTTGTTTTATAGCACTTATCCAGGTTGTTTTCTAATGACTAGATTGTTGCTTGTGTTGTATCTACTCTCAGATGTATGTTGCTTTGGATGAAAGTGTCTACTAAATGAGATTGTAGAATTGTATATTTACATTTATACTCGTGGACATTTGTGTTTGTGCACAGGACAGAAAGCAACAGTAAATTTGGCACATCCTATCTAAATATACCAACTATCAGCAATCGATAGATTAAATGTTTAATTAAATATAAAGTAACTAAAGATGTCTAACTAATGTACTGGAGTAAAAGCGACAGTACTAATACCAATTTGTTTATTGACTGAGAGATTAAATGTTTTGAGCTGCTGTGAGCATCTGTTCGGCTCCACTAGTATTAGAGATAATAATAAAAATAATAATAAATTTCATTTATAAAGCGCTTTTCCAAAAACTCAAAGACGCTGTACATAAAATACAATAAGATAAAACAAAACTGTTAATTAAAATCAATAGATAGTAAAACAAGTTCAAGATAAAATACAGAATCACTTAAGGAAAGCAGATCTAAAAAGGTGAGTCTTTAAAAGGGATTTAAATGTGGTGAGGTTGGTGCAGTCACGGAGGGCATGGGGGAGTGAGTTCCAGAGTGTGGGGGCGGCAATGGCGAAGGCTCTGTCCCCCCAATGTCGCCGGCTGGTCCTGTGCGGGATGGAAAGGAAGTTTGTGTGGGAGGAGCGGAGATTCCTGGGGGGGGGTGTAGGGGAGGAGCAAATCAGTAAGGTAAGAGGGGGCAAGATTATGGATGGACTTGAAGGTGAGGAGAAGCAGTTTGTACTGGATGCGGTGTGAAATGGGGAGCCAGTGGAGGTTCTGCAGGACGGGGGTGATATGGTCGTGAGAACAGGTTCGGGTGAGGAGTCGGGCAGCAGAGTTTTGAATAAGTTGAAGTTTATTGAGAACTTTGGAGGTGGAGCCGAAGAGAATGCTATTGCAGTAGTCAAGGCGGGAAGTGACGAAGGCATGAATGAGGGTTTCAGCGGCTGAGAAGGAGAGGAAGGGGCGGAGACGGGCGATGTTGCGGAGATGGAAATAGGCAGTTTTGGTGATCTGATTAATGTGGGGTTCAAAAGTGAGGTTGCTGTCAAATATCACACCGAGGTTGCGGATGTGAGCAGAAGGAGATAGGGTGGTGTTATCAATGGTAATGGGGGAGTGGGGAAATGGTGTGAGTGATTTAGGTCCAATAAAGATGAGATCAGTCTTGTCGCAAGAGATGTGTGTCTGAGAGCTCCAGTTAATCTGTGACCATCTCCGATGCAAATGAGGCTGAAGAGGGTTTGATCTTAGCACCACGAGGACCTGTTTGATGTGCACGGGCCGCTGACTGAATGAAGCTGTTACTGGATGTCGTCCACACGCAGTGTTTACATTTTAATCATGCCTCTTTGCTCTGTTTTAAACAGACGTATGTAACCCTTTAGCCCTTATTTTCTGCACTGCTCCCTGCTCAGGCTGGATTTCCTTCACTGGAACACTGCTTATTGCAGGTGATCAATATTTGTCTGCTCAGCCCTACAGACTCAAATTTCACTTATTTTGGTTTTTCGTGCACAAATGTGATACACAAGGGCAAATCACTATCTTGCTAAGGTTAAAAAAAAAAAGCCAACTGAGAGCTGCAGCCCGGTCAGTGGGTAGTTTGAGTTTTTGTCTTTGAATCAAGGGTGAATTTGGGCGGGGCAGTGATTCAGGCCTGAGGGCGTAAGAGGAGGCAACAACAGAAACCTCCTGCAGGGAAGTGATGGCTCTTTGCTGCCAAAGGCTATCTCTAATGGCAGGGATCCCTCCATGGCAGTCGAACCCTTTTTTATGCCCTCATCTGTCTGGTTCCTCTTCTCTAAACACCTTCTGCTTTAACAAACAAAAGACCAACGTGGGAGTCAAGAGCTGACGAGGTGTGTTTCAAAAAGACTGCTGGTAAAAAAAAAAACTAAAACTATTGTGCCATCCAGTAATGTTGCTCCCTTTTTTCTCTTTTTATCTCCACAGGAAAGATGAAAAGGAGTATGCACTGAAACAAATAGAAGGCACTGGAATATCAATGTCCGCCTGCAGGGAAATTGCTGTAAGTTACAGTTTTCTTCACGAGCTCATGCTGTGCAGCCAAACATGATTCACACTCACAAACCTCTGTTAGGAATCCAAACATACCGAATATGTCAGCTGTGAATGAAAACATGTTTTACCCAGTGTATCATAGAGGATATGTGCACTAGTCGCAGTTTGACGATTAAGAGAAAATATGAGCTAGTCTGACTTGTAAGCTGGCAAAAAAACATTAAATTAATGTCTTATAATGCCTTTATCTTTTAATTTGACGAATGGACCTTGATACATTTGTGTTTAATCGCTCAGTAGTGTATAAAAGAATGTAAAAAGCTCCATTCTCCATTCACAGTCTGCATGTGGGACTATGAGTAGGTTAATAAACTGAAGAGACAGCTATAGTTTAACACATTATGTGTATTTTTAGTTCTATAAACTCTCAATAACCTGCTTTCAGTTCAAGAGTGCCTCTCATACAGATGATGAGGAGCTTTTTCTCCACTCAAAAGGAATGTTCGACTACTGTTTAATGCATTTTAACCCATTTGGATGCGATTTTGTTAAACATATGATACTACACAATCTGAAAACTTCTGATTCTGCAAGTTAAGTGAATTTAGAATTTTAATTTTATCCAGCCCCTTGTATACAGTCCCTTTCAATATGAAAATAATGAAATATGATGGAAGTTTAACACAGTTTCTTGACCAGAACTTAAACTTAAAACGTGTCTGACTCGAAGGCCATGAAATTATCATAAAGACTTTAGGTGCTTGTGGAAAATTAAACAAAGAACATGTTTGTCTGAGCTTCGAGGATGCAAACAATGCAAATGAGGGAGTAACATTGAAAGCAAACTGAGCTTGCTTGCTTTTACAAAACCCTACAGGCTATTTTCTCATTCTACTTCCAAGCCCGTCCACATATACAACTATTTGCTCATTACTTTGTAGGTCTGTCACAAGTGAATATTAACTTTTGCTTCAACAGTGACAATTCACCAACATTTATTTTCTCTTACTTCACACATAATACAGTTTATTGATCAAAGGCCTACCTTTTTCAGACTTCAGATATATTACAAGTTGTGAGTGCATTCGTAGAATTTGGGTTTGTTGTAGATGATGAGCTGCTTTTGCATTTTGATGTGGTTTAAATTGTATATACCAAATCTGTGGACATTGTTTCATTGCAATAAACATTTGGGGAACTCAGCGAAGGTGTTAGATGTCAGTGTTGCCTCAGAGTTGAGATTATTTCAACGCCTGTCCACTTGCATTGCCATCAGTTGTTTCGCTTGTTATTGACCCATGTCGCCAAATTTCATCAACACTTCATAGTCTTTGATCACAACATTGGTGCCGGTCTCTTCCTGTGTGTATGCTCCTTTAGACTCTGCAGAACAACCAGAAGGTTTTTTTTCCCATAAATTGTGGAAATGATGATAAAAATCTATTAGAACTTGGATTATCAAAGTGTGGCACTACAAATACTAACCCTCCTCAGTCCCCTCACTGCAATCCTCAGACAGAAGAGCCAGACAACACATGCGTTTAGGAGACTGTACACCTGGATCCCTAACTTTTATTTTATTTTCCATCATTTTTTGGAGCCTAAATTTGTTTACCTCTTTAACAAATTGGCTCATTAGAAATATGCTGAATTAGTTATTAGCGGTTGCTGTACAAAGAACTTTCACTAAATGACTTTGAAACTTGAGAAAACTTTTAAAAGCTTGATGTTCTCCGGCAAGTTCTGCAGTTGTCCTTGAAATGTTTTACTTCAAAACAGATTTGTGGAAATAAGTTTTTAATGGGCAAAAAAATATTCACGCCTAATTTATGTAAAATGTATAAATTATAAATATATAAATTATGTATTTAGAATTTACATATTGTGAATTATGTAAAATGTATAAATTAAATTTATATTTTAAATTTATACATTTAAATATATACAATTTATAAATTAAATTTTTATATTTAATACAGCGCCTATATAAAGTATTCATCCTCTATTGGAAATTTTTTTTCCTTTTATTACATTTCAATACTGAATCATGATGAATTTAATTTCATTTTTTGGACAAGAATTTACAAAAAGACTCTTTCGTGTCAAAGTGAAAACAGATTTCTACAAAGTAATGTCAAAGAATTTTAAAAAAATAAATAAGTGATTGCATAACTACTGCTAGATGTCACAAAATTAGTTAAACGTGGTAGTAATAAAAGGGAAAACTTACAAGGGAGTAAATACTTAAATATTCACTGTGTCTTTATTGTGTGTTTAGATTTGAGTCACCACACTGAGAACAAGTACATTTTTTCACTCAAATAGTGCCATTAAAATGTGTAAAAGCAATTGCTGCTGCTCTGACTGAGTGTGTTTGTGAACGGGTCAAAGAAATGTGGCCCATTTCCTGGTAGTAGCACAACAAAAATAGGCATAGCAATTGTTGTGCTTCACAACTGTTGCATCAAATTTAATCGAGGTGCAGTTAAGAAATTCTAGTGGAGGTTCAGTAACGTCAGAGTCACAAAACGTCACAGTTTTGGTCAAGCTAAAGTAAAATGTCAAATCTCACTGTAGCCTTTTGGACATCAGGAGACTTATGGTCTTTCAAAATTCCTTCATTTTATTTAATGATTTATTGTCCATTTTGGCCCTTTTGTTGGTAGTTTGGGGATGTTGTTCCAGCTTGAAGTTCATTTAAAAAATAGCCGATGCTGAGCCACTTTTCACTACAGCCTTGAGTTGCCGATGACCTTTTATAATATCAAACTTCTTGTTTTGCTGTCAACTGTAAATTGAAAAAGGACTAAGAAAAGTTACAGCACCAAACCACACAATCAGTCAAGGTCAGTGTTTGTTTTTGTTGTGAACCATGTGCGGGGCAGATATAGCCTTTGACATAGTTTCCAGTTCACACTCAAGTTTGTACTCTATAAGGTTTGTGCAGGGGGGCGGTGCGGCTCAAGGGCGAGTCAGTCGGCGTGCCACTCACTGCAGAGATACAGAAAGAATGTGGCCCCTTTGACAGGCTGGTGGGCTGTTATGTAAGGGTCTCTGGTTTCTAGTATAGCATGTTCACCTGGAGGGAGGCTAAGCGCCATATGGTGCAAACACCGTGAGTGAAACTGTGCAAACACCTCCAGCAGTAATGAGCAAATTTGACGTAGTTTAACCTACAGGAATATTTTCATGCTCTTTAGCTGCACAGCAACAATCATACTCGCTCAGCAAGACGTTGCACATTCGCATTTCCTCTTTTTTGCCAGCAGTGAACTAATATCTGAAAAAACTCATTTTCTGCAAAGTGTGTGCGGATGTAGTGGGCGTCACCTTGCAGAGCTTCTGTTTGGTTAAAAGTTTCCAAAAATAAAAGTACAATTGAAAAAGAAATACAGAAAAGGAAGTCTGTCACACTAAATGGTAAACAGTGTCAGCTTCTGCTCATTTTATTTCAAGTTTTAAATCTGTAAACTTGTGCATCTTAGAAGTATTCCAGTAATTTAAATTTGGTGATTCAGAAGAACCTTTTAAGGTGCAAACAATATTTTGATGGGTTGGGTTGACATAATAATATTGCTAATTGGCTTTATAACAACATTTTTCTTCACCTCAAGATCATGATTTCAAGCCCCCTCCAATACTAACTTAACTATGGAGCAACTTAACTTTTTAAATGTGCCAGCTTAAAAACTTTTGTTCGTAATTATGGTATTTAACTACATATCATTTTCTCACAAATTTATTGTAAATAATGTGGACATGCTGCTTGGAACAACTTGATTTTTATGAGTAATCAACTTAAACATGCATTTATGCTGCTGATCATTAAATAAGTGGTAATTAAAAACCTTTGATGGCAGAGCAAAAGCTAATTTCTTTAGGTCAGTATCGTTCGTTGGTTGAACAGGATTTTATTAGACGTTATCCTAAATCAAAACGATTACATCAATGTTGTATTTTGAGTGTGAGTGTGGAAATTATGGCATTATGGGTAACAATCTAAACAATGGCAGTCAATAAACTTCTACACAAATACTGCATATTCGTTGTACACGGACCAAAGTATGCAGAAACGCTCATGTGCTCCTTTAGATTCCTGATTCACCGACATCACTGCAGAAAACAGGACAAAGGCCATGGCACTGACCACTTTCTGATCACACATTAGTCAACATGTGGCAGCTACAAATGTCAGCGTTTATATGTATTTTCACAACAGCATGGGCATCTCTTCTCAGTTTATTTATTCACAGACAGAATCAGATCAATATTATCAGTTTTAGGAGTGATTGTGAACATATTTAATACAATAATAGTCCAACCGATGAAGCTATGATCAGTTTCTAGTAACCCGAGGTGTTTTTTGAGTTAGAAAAAAAGCATCTTGAGAATAATAATAATGGACCTGCTGACAGGAGTTCTCAGAAAGCATATGGGTTTGCAGGAACTAGCTTTTAAAGAAAGTACCTTTATTTAACTTGCCATCTCATAAGACTTGACTCACTTTGCAGATATCATGCAAGAAGATAAGAAGCGTGAAGTAGGAAAAGATAATGTAAAAAAACAGAACATGTTCATTTAAACAAGTGTGTCGCTGTTGTGGTTTGTTTGCCAGAAATGAAAAATTCTGTGGCCAGCTTAAAGGCACTTCGTAGGTGTAGTTTTAATGCTAACTCAGCGCTTCCTGCAGCTGCTATAATTCAGACATTTTTCTCTGGATTTTGTCAGCAGATTAATTTTGCACTGAAAATAGGTTAGGTGATCAACCTCCAACACAGATATCTGCCTCCTGAAGCATATGTTCCTGTGTAGCTGAACTGAATTCTCACTTATATGTTGATGCCAATATATTTTCTTACGGACCTCATTTATTTCTTTGAGGTATCAAATTTGTTTTTAATGAAAATATCTTTGCCATTTATTTTACTGCTTCACTATCACTTCTTTTCTGCCAATTCATCATATATTCAATGAGCAGAGACTCAAAAATGCAGTTCAGTTGCATAATTTTTTGTGAGACAGCGTTGGTTTGCTTGTTTTTTATTGCTATACTGCACTTTATACTGTAATATTATATTATAATTTATACTTTATATTATTTTTTTTTATTGTACGAGCACCATCTATTTTTTTTCTTGTTTTTCTAAACTTTTCTAAACTGTTTCATTGTGGAAATATTGAGTGCACTTCATAGTCAGTTATCACAGGAGCTTCAGTAGGAATCAACCAGACTTCCCTGTTTTCACTTCTCATCCAAGAGACTTCTTCAGTTGTATCATGGTTGGACACCATGATTGCTGTGATTGTTGGTGGACCATCCGGTGTCACAATGATTCACACCTTGAGGCATATGAGTCCTGGCTCATTAATGGGCCATTAGCCATGTGAGCCACTATAAATTCTGTAACTCCCCACTAGTGAGAACTGAAGAAGCCTCTTGGATGAAGATGAAACATCTTCAAGAACCTGCAAAAGAATTCCAGTTGATTTCTACTGAAGCTCCCACGATTACCATGACCTGGACGACTGAGAATCTACATAGACATATTTATAGTCGGTTAATTTACACATTCACACTATACGGTAAATAGAGAGTGACTGAAATCTAACCATAATTCTGCAGTCAGGTGTGGTTAGACACGGTGATAACTATGTAGAAAACATATTATAATATGGCAGTAGTTGTTCTGATGTGTACTAAACAGCACAGCAGCATATTTCATGCTTTATTTAGCGTGCAAATTCATTGATGAATCTGGGAATTCCAGTTCCTGCCTGTAGCTAACTTCAGCGGCTGCCAAGGCTGATGACGATCTTGTTGTTTCCCATATCAAACTGATAAAATAAGCAGAACTTCCTGAAAATAATAACAGCCATTATATTAACCTGCTCCATTGTTAAGTCATCTAAGAGACTTCCATTGACTTCTTTCAAATGCTCATTTACAGCAAGTAAAAACACTTGAGTTTACAATTGCACACAGTGTCACTGTGCACGAAAGACACCAAGGTCGGCCTTTCTGAGTATCGAGCACACAGCTGTTGTTGAATGCCATTGTGCATTCACATGGCAACAAAAGCATGGAAATATGTTGAAGAGTTGTTGTGCAGTCGGCAGTTCAAACAACTTTAATAATAATTCAGGCAGAACTGCTGAAGGTGAGAGAAAGTGGAACAAAAGTGAAGCCATATTTCTTGTGGGATTGTAATGTTAACTAATAAATATAACATTTTTTTTGAATGAAGTGTTTTCACAAACCTGTCATTATACAATCTTTTGAGGTTCGTGTGATTTATCAGACTATCAGATCTTGCTTTGAAACAGGCTTAGCAGGTTGATCGTGTTCCTTTGATTTTGGAGCTGCCAGCTGCTGGTTTGCTTTGCCACACAGTAATAATGAGGGTTAATATTTGATTTGATATATTTCAAACAAACAGTAAAAAAAAAAAAACACATTGTTTGCAGAAATTATCAGGGTTTTTTTTTTGTTATACTGTTAATTTTTTTTTAGGGTTTGGAACTTTTGTTGATGACACCTTCAGCTCAACAGCTTCAACATTTTTTATGCTCCTAAAGAATTATGTCGCAGCCACAATAACATGATCACTCAGTGTCTGTGCTGTACATACACCTTTTTGTGGTTTTGCTTTGTTTTCCCACAGATAGAATCAAAGAAAAAAGAGAGTAAAGAGGTAAAACGAAATTTAAAAAAAGAGTAAAAGAGAATAAAAGTGATGACCTCACATAAAGCGAGACTATAAATGGGTTTTAAGGCGTTATGAAAAAGAAGACACTGATTCTGTAGCTGTGTCTCCCTTTAGGTAGTTTATTATAAAGCTTATGGCACCTTTAGATTTAATCCTTTAATTTACACCAGCCAGAGCAGCCAAACCTGAGAATCTAAGGCTGCGAAGTGACTCATATGGGGTCCACATTTCAATTATATAGCTTAGCGAGCATTAAATGTAATCAATAAAAACCTAAAATCGATTGTAAAATTAACAGGCAGCCAGTAAAGAGAAGACAGAAATGGGTTTATGCGATGTTTTCTGTTAGAACCAGCAAGAAGCCAAACTGCTGCATTCTGATGAGTGACTTACATGTTTTTGTTAAATTCATGTTTAAGTTAAATCTGATAACCTCTTAATTAGTACTGGTTTTCGATTGTCTTGTGTGCGCAGTAGAAATGCAGTTGTTCAGCTCCTGGTTTTGCTTAATTGAGTCTCCTTGTTTCCTTTGAACTGTCTTGTTGGAAAAGCTCCTTCTGTTCTCTGAAAGTCTGTCAATAATCAGCCTCTCAGTGGGTGTCAGATTGCTGCTCTCCGATCTCTCCCTCCAGTCCTGGTAGTAGCTTCACTGCCAAACAGGGTGGAGGGAAGTGACTCACATCCTTGAAGACTCTAGCTGTTGCTGCGGCGTCATGTTATTGGACGGTTAGTCATTACTTGAGGAGTCACACCTCTGGTCAAAGATTTTCACATCATATATTGTTGTGTAGATTCAGGTGTTGGCATGAATGCGATTGCGACATTCTTTAACCTAAAGAATAAGCCTCCAGCTTTAAAGATCTCCTGCTCAGTGTCGTGTTTCTCGCACATTCAGAGAGGCTCAGCGGTTAAAGCGAGACGGTTGATTTGTCTTTTCTTTTAAGCTTTGAAAGAACAATCGTCCCCTTTTTTAACCGCCTCTCATGATGGCAAAGTCGGGCTGTTTTTGATATCGTCTGTGCAGGGAACCTAAAAATAAGATGTTTTTGTCATGGCACGAACGGCATTCTTCTCCAGGATAATCAGATCAAACTGTTGCAGTCTCTTTCCCAGGGCAAACACAAAGAAGCATTTCTATGTTGTTTCTGCTGTATGTTCCAGGGAAGATGATACATGTTAGCAACTTAATTCAATGGCCAGAAAATGGTGAATTAATTCAAGAGGAAACCAGACACAGCTGATGCAAAGATATTGGGGTTTTTTTTTTGCATTTTGAACACCTGTGGGATGTCTTAAGTGCAAAAAAATTAAATAACAAATTTATTTATAGATATTTATAGGATACGCAGAGATCCAACTCAGGGATCAGTGTCAGATTGCCTGCCAACTACAGGTGGAGATGATTGTGATATAGTAATGTTCATTATTATTACACAGTAAAGTCAAAATTTAGCGCCAGAAATCATTGATACAACCTACAGTCTCACTGTTAGGCCATCCAATTGGCATAAAATGTTGATTTTTACCCAGCACATGTCTGGGTCATCATATATTTTATCTCTTCATCAAGTCCAGGCAGTGTCTCTTTGTGGACGGGTGGGATCTTTACAACACTTTAAAGGTATCCGTTCTGTCACTGTACATGTTTTTGAATCAGTTACCTAAATATAGAAACACACATGCCTTTAGTAACTAACAGTGTTTTCTAATTCTCTTTCATTTGTTGCTACTATCTGTGATCTGCATTTTCTTGCCAACAGAATTCCTAAAGCTGGTGGTTGTTTGTTGTACTTTACATATGTTCTCTAAAGTACAGTGTTCCTTTGCTCAACACCAAAACATTAAATCACTGAAATCACTCTACCAGCAGCGTTCTTATGTGTGTTGTGCAGTTTCATAGACAAAAGTGTAGCTTTTGTTTCAAAATCTGGTTTTATCTGCCTCTAAAAATAATCCCAGACTTGCAAATAGCTCAGAAATCATCGTCACATCTCTTGTTCTTTCTTAAAATTACTGAAAACCTTCAATGTTTCCCATGAATTATAGTGCTAATTGTTGTAACAAGGATGATTTTAGGCTTGAAAAATGTGGAATAATATTGTTTCTATGGTCAGAAGCCTCATAACAAACACACCATGACAGTCTTTTACAGTAAATGCAAAACATACAGTTCCTATTGTTGCCTTTTATCCAGCTTTTTCAAAACTGTTTTAAATGCATCCCTGCAAAAATGCCTATATTTCAGTGTAAATAGTGCTGTTCATATATATAGATATATAATCTATCTATATATATCATCTTTCTCAATAAAGTTTCAATGGTTTATTAATTACCTAGTAACTAATAAATTATTCTGCATCTATTTGAATAATCGATTCATTGGTTTGAATATTTTTTCAGAAAATAAATGAAAGTGATTTGGTTCTTGCTTCTTACATTTGAATATTTATTGGTTTCTTAATTCCTCTATGACAGTAAACTGAATATGTTTGGATTGTGGACAAAACAAGATGTTTGAGGACGTTGTTTTGGCCTTTGTGAAACACTGATCAACATTTTTCATAATTTCCTGACATTTTATTAACCAAAAACTAATTGATTAATCAAGAAACTATTCTCAAGATTAATCAGCAGTGACAAAAATCATTAGTTGCAGCTCTGTCTGCAAGTCTTTGTCTGAGATTACTTGTTTTTTGTTGTACTTTTAAGATCACTGACTTAGAAAAACTAAGACAACTCATCTGAATACATTGAATATCTAAATCTGTGCAGGACGTTCAGCTCCATGTACCTGAATTTGTCCTCATCTACATGGATGTAAGTAAAGCAGGTAGCAGCGAGATCCTCCCACCGTTATTTCACAGCAGATGAAGCTCTGCCTTGCTTGTCTCCTGAATGTTACAACCACCAGAAATTGGTCTTGCTTTAAAAATCTTCGAGACTTCCCGGCAGAACAAAGGAGGCTTTGTGCCTCCCAAACCACCACCTCGCTTCATTTAGCAAACTGTGCAGTTCAGCAACTGGCATGCAACATGCAGCGGAGTTGAGGCGGGAAGGGTGGAGAGAAGTTGGTTTGGCTGCAATGTGTTTTTAGTTTTGCAGCATGAATGGTCAGGGTCTTTGATGTTTTTTCTCTATGTCGATGTGCTCCTTTAGGGTGAACAATGAAGTAAATAAATGCAGGTCAACAACAGGAACCATTTAGTTTAATCAGACATCAAAAAATCTAAAGTCCAGGCAGGTATGGTGTCCAAATGGTGACACGAAATCCTGTGTCACGTCTCAGCTCTTCGGAAAGACGGATTCAAAGTGGCTTTTATGACAAAATGAACTGTGACTTGAAAAAGCTAATGGGTCCTGTGTTGAAGTGTTGTGGAAATGGTTTTGTGTGTTTTGTTGCAATGTTTTTTTGTGCGTAGGTGTAAGTCTTGTGCAAAGTAAATCAAGCGGAAACCAGACACGAGCTGATGCCAAGTGTTTAATCTTTTTATTTGAATATTACACTGAAAGAGAGAATTGTTGGATCACTTTAAAGGAATTGCTTCAGCTGGTAACACACAATTAAATTACGTTTGTCCAAATTATATAAACGTAAAGTTATCGCTGCTGGTTTATGTATTTAAATCATTAAAATCGTCTCAAATGAACATTGCCGCAATTTCATTTTAGGGTAAGTCGACTTCAAATTCCAGTTTTGCAAACTAAAATGTAAAACATGATTTTGTCATCAGACTTGCAGTTCTTTTCATTTCTTTAGCATTTTGTAATGCTACTGGAAGGAAACCGCATTTCAGTTGAAGCAGAAAATTTTGCAGAAGGTTGAACATCGTGAGTTAGACACACAATAATAAAACAGCATTCATTTTTACACGTTCACCAAAGTTTGAATACCAGAAAGAGCACAAAATTTCTAAATTTCCTGATTTTAGGCAACAGTAAATACCATTGTCAGCACTTCCGAACAAAAATAGAAAGTAATAAAAAAAATCACAGTCAGCTTTATGCACAGTAGTTAAATATAAAGAGAAGGGAACAGAAAACTGTATTTATGTTGTTGATGCTTATCTGATCCTTAGTCATCTTAGTAAAGTCAATAATATTTCCACTGATTCATAGACAAGATAAGACAGAACTTTATTCATCCTGAAGGCAATTCTTGTGCCAGATATTGCTCCTAATTTTTTTCCTTTTCACATAACTTATATAATGCTTATTAGACTTTTTAAAAGAACAACTGTTTATAAACCTAGATGGAAGGACTTCCTGGAAAATTATCAGTATTACCATCAGTTTGCTCATTTTTTTTTACCATAAAAAGTAGAGACACATGATTCACTTTACAAAGCAGCGTCAGACAAAAGATCACATGATATGCGAAAATGACAAAAAGACAGATATTCAAAGCTTTTGCCTCAGTCACAGGTTTGAATTTTTCAGAGAAATTGTCTGAGTAAAGTATCAAATGTATTTGTTGTTGCCACACATTCAAATGCCTCCAGTAATTCCCACATAAGTGGTTTTCTGTTTTTATTGTGGGTGGTCAGCTGAAAATAAAACAGAAATCCACTCAGATGATAATCTGAAATGATAAGAAGTCAACATCTGCAGAAGTCAACAATGGAAGTTCCACTTAAGACTAAAAACTGCATAATTGTACTTTTTGTATCAAGTCTTTAGCTCGTCATCCTTCTCATGAAGGCCAGACGTCAGCTGCACAAGTAGACCTCGGCACGTTTCTTTGCTTGTTTTCTAGTTATTACGCCACGCTGCTTCTTTTCTTGACCAGCCAGGCAGTCGAGGAGCTGCTGTATTCCTTCAGTCTGCAGATTGCAAAACACGGCCCGCTGAGGTTTCACAGCCTTTAAACCCCTGCAACAGAAACAGTCTGTGTTTAGATAATTCCTGGTCAACCTGGGTAAATCCTCTAGCTGCCTGTTGTCGGAGGTGATCAGCCCAGTGTAGGTGGAGTTCATTAGATTGGGGCTTATGGATGGAGGGAGTCCAGGTAGGATGAAAAACAGGAAGTTGCTTGTTTTTGCGATGGACAGCGAAACGCCCGGCTGTCGGCTGGAGTGTTTGGGAGCAATATAAACAACATACACAAGTGTTTACTAGTAGTAAACAGATAAATAGGCGTGTGAGGAAAAACTGTTCTATGAGGTAGATGACACATTTAGATCAATATTTTAATCATTATATTTACCAGCACATGCCCTCACACAGAAGAAAGAAAATTCAGTAATTATTTATTGTGCTTTCTGTCAGTGCAGTGTAATATAATGTCCCTGCACTATCAGAGGTCTTGTAAACAATAAGAAAAAGAAAGTGAATGTCCGGGTGCCACGGAAAACTTTTTTAGCTGACTTACGTACAGTAAAACTAACTTGATGGTCACACGTAAAATAAAAAATTATTATTTGTAAAAATACAGATGTTTGTTGTGGGCATTATGTTCAGTTTTGGCCATTTTTTTTCTTTTTCTTCACTATTTATCAGTCTTTAATAGAAATAGTTTTTTTATTTATATATATATATATATATATATATATATATATATATATATATATATATATATATATATATATATATATATATATATATATATATATATGTATATATATATATATATATATATATATATATATATATATATATATATACATATACATATATATATACCGTATACAGATTTTTGATATTGTAAATAAATTTATTCTTTTTTCTATGGTTTTATTAAATATTAGGTTAAATCTGTAAAATGACAGTTTAGAAAATATTAACTCGTTTTCAGTTCTTAATTTACATATTTTTTCTTTTAAATAGCAGCATTCTTTAACTGTTATGTTATAATAGTTTTTCCTGTTTTATGAAATTACAGATAGTACATAATAAAGTCACTGAAAAAAAATATTAATTGACTTTTTTCTGTGATTTTATTATGCATTATCTGTCATTTCACTAAACAGGTAAAATATATATTATTTAATTAGCCGTATGGCTACAATCTCTCGTATTTACATGGAAATGTACATTAATACGAATTGTCCCATTTTAAAAATAATGAATGAATGAATGAATGAATATAAAACAGTTTAGAAAATTATTAACTGTTTTTCAGTTCATCATTTACCTTTTTTGTCTTTTAAATAGCGGCATTTTTCTTTAAAATTTAACTGTTATTTTACAGATTTCACCTGTTTTGTGAAAGTTCAGATAATACATGATGAAATTACAGGAAAAAAATGGTATAAATTGACTTTTCTTTGATTTTAACATATGTTATCTGTAATTTTACAAAACAGGTAAAATCTGTAAAATAACATTTTAGACAATTATTAGCTGTTTTTCAGTTCTTAATTTACAGAATTTTTCTCTAAATAACACATATTTAAAACAAACTGTTATTTTACAGATTTTACCTGTTTTTTTAATTACATAATAAAGCTAATAAAATAACAGAAAAAAGTAAATTGATAAAAATATTTTTTTCCCTTGATTTAAATAGATTATCATTATAATATTAATCTGCAGTTTTATGATTTATTATCTGTACTTTTGAAAGACAATGATTTATATATTTTTTGTTTTTCACAGTACAGTCGAGGCCTCGACAGGTCAGAGATTTGGTAACATATTAGGCAGAATTTTTGGACTCATCAGAAACAGCAACGATTGCTGACAGTAAACATGGCAGCAGATGAGCTTGCTAGCAGCATAGTTGTACTGTTGACCTTTGTTTTCTCCTGCCGATATGTTTAATTAAGCTAGGAGGGTTTGTTTAAAACCAGTCTAACCCGTCTGCTGTTAACATTTTTTGAGCCAAGGCCAAATCTCAGAAATCTGACACCTTCATTTTCCTTGAATTAGGGGATGCCATTGTTTCAAACAAGTATGGTTCTGTAAAAAAAAAAAAAAGTTCAGGAGTCTCCCCTTTTTAATCAAAGACGGCAAAAAAATCCATCAGAGGTTTAATTGCTACTGAGGGAGTCACTTCACCCACCTGCTCCTGTTTCACATCTGCTCCCTCGATTAAGTTTGACCTTCATGAATTGAAGCATTGTTTATGAATTTCATTATTCCCACGAAATGAGTCTTGTTTTCCCTGTTGGGCCACAATGGCTTTTGTTTGGCTAAATGTCCTTTACTCGTAAATATTCTCTTTTCCCTCTCCACCACCGCGGCACATGTGGGCAGATAGAGCCTGCACACTGGCTCATATCACTGAAGGATGTTGTTTGGTTTTTGCTAGCCTTTTTCCACGTCAAGATAAGTGTGTAATCGCTCCCGCAGTAATAACGATCGACTCCAGGAAAATTACACTGTAATAAATTGGCTGAATGGTCCTTCGCCTCAAAGGTAGAGACATAAAATTAAGAGGCTTCATCTTTTCTGCCTCCATGAGTCTAGTTTTGTGTTTTTTCCCCTGGCGTGCTGATCGCTGAGCAAACAGGAACATATTTTAGTTGTATTTGTTGAGGGTGGAGGTTGAAAAGCTACAACACACGGTTGCTAGGGGTCCGATGAGCGCTGGTGTCTCGCTATCAGTTGAAGGGAGGAGTTTTTATTCTTGGTTAAGGCTCATCTATCAAAATAAAATCTGAGTATATATGCACAGCTACACCTGCTGCAGCAATAAAGAAACATAACTGGTCGGTGTTTGTGTGTCTAATCTGCTTCTGATGTGATGCATCATTGTAGTAACGCTGCTCAATCCTGCACTATCATACTTGGAGCTGCAGCCGAGAGCCTAGTCAGCAGTATTTTTGTGTAAGTAACACCAAATGGCTGCTGCTGCTGCTGCTGCTGCTGCTGCTGCTGCTGCTGCTGCTGCTGCTGCTGCTGCTGCTGCTGCTGCTGCTGCTGCTGCTGCTGCTGCTGCTGCTGCTGCTGCTGCTGCTGCTGCTGCTGCTGCTGCTGCTGCTGCTGCTGCTGCTACTGCTGCTGCTGTCGTCCTAGTGACTGGCTCCGGCTGTGGCCAGCACTTTGTTTGACATGGAGGGAAAAGGCTTTGGCTGCACAGACAGAGCTGCAGTGTTTTTCTCTAACCAGCGGCAGGCACAGAGCAGCCTGCAGTGGATTTATCGACCCGCTGCTTGCCAGCTGCATGAGAAAAGCCATTAATCAGTCCTCAGGAGCAGGATGATCCAGGGCAGCAGTGTTTTTCTTCTGGGCTGTTCTTGCCAGTGTGAGAGGCACAATATTATTCTGAACCCTGAGATGTAACCTAAACAGGATATTTAGTGGTGTTTGTCAGAGCTGAGATCCCTGATTTTGTTTCATCTTTGGTCTTTTGATGGAAATGTTTATTAGTTATAATCACCTGTTGGTCAGAGAAGGTTTGAATCCTTTTTTTTTTTGCATCAATTAACGCAGTGATATTAAGATAACAGGAAACAAAAGGGAGATACATGTGAAAATGGTTCCAAGCTGGATTCAAGCAGGACACTGTGGTTCATGGTCATCCTATAAACTTTTACATTAGTAGTCTAGTTTTTATGTCATGCTTGGTGTACAAAAGGTCCCTAAAGTACTATAACTTTCAAAAACATTGGAAGTAATGGCAAATATCTGTAAAATAATATTATTTTTAACAGATTTAATTACAGAAGATTTGTAAATTTATGGTCACACATTGTAAAAGAGCAAATTAATAATTATTTTTAAAATGTGATCATTATGTGTATGATTGGCCTTTTTTTAAAAAATGGAACACTTAAAAAAACGTTTTTTCTCTGATTTTATTGCATACTATTTGCAATTTAACAGAACAGGAAAATCTGTAACATACCCATGTTTCAATTCTCAATATAGATGATTTTTATAGATAGATAGATAGATAGATAGATAGATAGATAGATAGATAGATAGATAGATAGATAGATAGATAGATAGATAGATAGATAGATAGATAGATAGATAGATAGATAGATAGATAGATATAGAGTTTAAAAAATAGTGTCATTTTATGGTTAAACACTGTAAAAGAATAAATTACCTTTTGTAAAAATACACATTTTTGATGTGAGTTTTATTTACAATTTTGGCCTTTATTTTGGCTTTGGACTTGTTTTTAACAGTCAATATGTAAATTACTGATTTTTCTTTGATTTTACTAGATACAGGATTGTGTTTGTATATAGTCTATTTTTTTCTCCTTTCTTGTATATAGTCCATTCATTTTAGTCCATTTTAACCTGTCAGGCTTTTGTAGCAGGAAGCAGACCCTCGAATATTTAACCTAATGACCAAAACTGCCAACAGTGAACCCCCTGAACTCCAAAAATCTACCGGTGGGTATGAAAAGCATGTTATCTTTAAAAATAGTCACCAAAATTACACCATTTACCACAGCTAGAAACTGTAAAAACATAAAGAATCTTAGGATTCTCAGCTTTCTGATGGTCCTTCACCAACTCATCTGTGACAGTTTGTCAGAAAACTTAACCAAATCTAAGCCTAAAATCATGATGATTCATTAAAATCACTTTATTTGACATGTCTCATTTACAAATTTATCAAAAAGTTCACCGTTTATGCAAATCAGATTCTGTGATAAACTTAAAATTCTGCGTTCTATTGTTCAACTGTCAACCTGTTTGTGTCTTAGGTGTAACCAACAGTTACTTTATAAGAATTCAGGGACTTTTCGGCTGAAGTACAGGCAGTGTTTAGACAGAGCAGATAGGAGTCAAGCATGAAAAATAAATAAAAATGTAAATAGTAACATATCTATAGTATACAGAGCCACCTGTAGGCGCTTGTAAAATACTTGTATTCATACATATTGATTCAAATTTTTTTGTAAATTAAGTAATAGTCGAGGTAATTAAAGATACTCAACTTTTGTTTTCTTTCATGATTTATGGAATTATAACTTTGTTCAACTGTATGGAGGTCATTTTTGAGTTCTGTCTACTTCTAGTCATGGTTGTGCTGTTTCCATAGAGCTGCAAGACTTTTTATTGCAGGGAAAAATGAGTCCACAGTGAGTAAAAAATGAGACATGAGTTCAGAGGGTTAATCCTTATTAGTCAGTGAAGGAGTTAAAGCCACGACAGCAGTCCTGCATTATGTAAAATGTGAACGTATAAGTGTAATTCTGGTGAAAGAATTGAGACAACAAAACATTCCAGGCAGCATACTTGAAAGCAAATCAAGGCAAATGGAGGAGGAAGTTGTGGGAACAGTGGGTACGGTTAACAGAAAACAGCGTGACATGCCTGGATTGTGGCCTCAGCTGCTGAGTTACAGCCATACTGGTTTCTTTAAGATCGTTTTCTGTCATGATAAGATGCAGTGGTTTCCATCTAACCCTCGACTGATTCACCATCTTTGATAGACGCCTTCTTTTCAATGACCCAGACTCTGGCTACATGTGAAATCCAAGCGTTGTGCGATGATCAGTGACCTGAAAGTGCTGCTGAGTCCTGAGCAGCTTCTTTAAAGGTGCAGCCGAGGCCAGAATCTGGCATCGCTGCAAATATTTGGAGTCCATCCAGGGAGTGCTTTGTCTCAGAGGCCTTCACAAAAACATGACCTATTTCACTCGGAAGGTGGACAAACAGCCAATTCTTTTGTTCCTGCAGTGTCCATTTACTTAGCTCTTTTTCTTCTATTTGTCATACTCATTTGGTTTCAACGTTTTCAACTGATGCGAGATGCAGTTGAGTTGGAGTTTAATGTTTTATGCGGATTTCTGAGGTGCAGTTTTTACCTTTGCACCTTCTGTTCTTCAATCTCTTTAATCTCACTGATTTAAGCGTTGTTTTACATCAAAAAACAGCTCAATGTAATGACGGTGTTCATTAGTCTGCTCACAGCGTGCCCTTTATCCTGCACATGTTGGAGAATGGCCTGAATGGTCTTTGCCAAATAGCGCATAAAAGCGAGTCACAAGATTTTCTCGACATGGAAACTTTTCCCACAGGAGACACGCTTCTCTCAAGACTGAATTACAGATGTGTGATTATGGCCCGTAGCATGGCAGCATTTTCCCAGGACTCGCTTTTATTGTTTTATGTTATTACACCAGCAGCATGCAAACATTCAAAACTCACACCGTAAATCCTCGTGGAAATGTGTTTATTTACAACTGAGATAAGTGTTTCTTTCAGGCATGTGTATGGCATTATTTTATTGTTGCAGCAGCGAGAGACAGAAAGTATGAGGAGAGAGAGTTGGGGATTGATATGCAGCAAACAGTCCCTCAACAGGGAATTAAACCCAGGACTCGCTGCTCAGGGCGTTTGGGTTTGGACAGCCAGCTTCTCTGTGCTGCTTTGTTTCTGTCATGTGAGACCAACCGTGGAAACTATTTATAAATTCATATTGCCTTTGAAAATGGATCAACAAATCACTGCCATGGTGTTTGGGCTGGTATTGTTTATGCTGCCAACAACGTCTTTGCTCTGATACCTAATGCACTGACAGTAGTTGAGCAGAACAATGGTGAATTTGTCACATGTGTGTAGCTGGTTACATACATGTGACAAATTCTAGATCTTTTTCTTGAGTTCGTACAAAGTTAACTTCCCCAGTTGGGCCATCAGGCATCAGGTTGTATGCAAACACAATAAAAGTCTATGAGGTGCCACCTGATTTAGTCATTCATGCAGTTTTCATCAGTATATTTGAATATAATATGACTTCTACAGACATCATATTAAATTTAGTTTGATTTGATTTAGTTTAATTTAGAGCTTCTTCGCCTATATTTTTATATATTGGTTAAAGGTAACAAGCTTGAACTTCTCTTTCCACTCTCTGTTAGTCACCCAAACATACGATTAATATCCTTAAGCTTTAACAAATATCGCCATTCCTCTTAAAACATTTGCAAAGCAATTTTTTCTAAAAGTATATATGACTTGTGTTGTTTGCTTCTCTGCTTCGTTTGCATGAATGTTTACTTGTTAGCACTCCCTTTCTTCTCTGTATGTGTGAAGAAAAAATACTTTAAAATGAGTAAAATAAGGCGTTATACATACATGCATGTACTTGTCTTTACAAGCTGTGCAACCTATAGGATGAGTACAAGTAGTACAGACGTCTGTCATGTCTGCCAGGCATCCGTCATTTGTTGGAGAGGATTTATGTACTGTTTTTGTTCGAGAAAAGCACAAGTTGCAGTTAATTTGATTATGAAATAGAACATATAAAAATATATTAATTATGTATTTGTTTTTCTTACTTTCTTCAGTCCAACAATATATCATATTCTATCATTTTTACACTCATTAGTTCTCATTCGAAGACCAGAATCAGTAAAATTTTGGTAGTTTAGGTGCTTTCTTACTTCACTTGCCATTTCGTGGTTTTCAGTTATAATTTTTTGGTTAAAATTGAAGACAGAAAGCTCTGAAAATGATCACAAATGTACAGTTTCATAGAGCTGAAAAAAAAGCTATCATTTTCTAGATAAACATGTCTGTCTAGCTCGCTAGCGATCTAAGAAATGAATTGAAAATTATGCCATTAAATTACATTTTCAAAAGAAGACATTTTATTTAGTAAATGGACATGTAACATATGTATTTTTTGTTACAGAGGAGAGGTGATAGAAAATTGTGTCCCACCAGGAATTAGCCCATGACAGTAGTCTAGTTAGCAATAAATGGGTTAAATATGTGTTCATTATTCCGCGTCAAATGCGGGCTTTTTGTGTGATATTAGTGTGGTATTAGTGGCACATTGAGTCAGTGACCATATGAAGTCTCAGTGGGTTTGTCTCATCCAGTGTTCGGCCTTCAGGGTACAAAGTGGTGCCACGGTGCTGGGGGCATATGAGCCCTAAGCCCAGGGCTCATTACCACAATGCCCCATTATAGCCTGTGGATTAAGGTTGTGATTAAATACAAACCTCATTTCCCCATTCAGAGGCCAAATCAAACAACCTGCGTACAATTCCAGCATTATTCCCCTTTGGTCTGTCCCTCTCTGTCATTTTCCATGCTAAAGCTGTCCTTGGCTGCCTTGAGGGTACAATAAAATGAGACGAGCTGTACAGCAGAGTTACTGTGCATTTATTTGGATGATTCTAGTTTATCTCCTTTTGATCGTGATCGTGAGAGTACGATTTGCGGGCAGCAGCGTTAAGAACTGTTTTCCATGCTGTCTTCCAAAGATTTTGTCCACATTTAGAATTTGCTGTGGAAATCAGGAAAAGTCAATAAATCCAAAATAAGCTATGCACAGTGATTTGTTTGATCTTTGGCATTTAGTTCCCCATGCGTACCATAGAAACTAATACTATAGCTATTGTCCTCATCAAATCCAGTGGTTTTTTGTGGTTTTCCATTTACTTTGAGACTGTGTGACTAAGCAGTTCTTCTGCAGCACTTTAAGACACGTTGCATCAGTCTTACAGTGAATCTTCGGTTATTGTAAGTTTAATTATTATTCAATCCTCAGTTAAGATCTAGAATGATGGAATGTGGTGAAGGAACTAAATCAACATGAAGAATGTCTTCGTTTTCATTGTCAAGGAATCTTGACATCTTTTCTCGATTAGGGTCAGTTAGAGGAGCTAGTTAGAGCTAGGCTGAACTGCAGGCTGTGCAGCAGATAGGAGACATATATGGAAACAAATTTAAAATGAAAATAATAAGATATCCATTGTAAGAACAGTCACCATTTTTTCCTGCATTAGTACCATCTAGGGCCACTTGGAAAAATGCTGAACATGTTGATTTCAAGTTTTTTGATTATATCTTTAATTTTTTTTAAAAAATTGATGACATGCATTAATTAAAACTTAGTATATAATTATAACTTTGTCATACATAAAATCCATTTTTGAGTTCTCTCTACTTCTAGCCATGGCTGTGCTGTTTCCATAGAGGTGCAGGAGTTTGTATTGCAGAAAAATGAGCCCACAGTGATTAAAAATGTTTCAGGAGCAAAAAAAAAAACAACTGAAAATGCATATGGGTCAGAGGGTTGATTACAAAATGTTATGAAGAAGAGTTGAAGTTGAAACCAGATTTAAGACAATACAAAGATATGAACAAGTGCACATGTACCTCCTCATAGTTGCTTGAACTGAAAGGCAAAAAAAACACAATTTTGGAATTCTACAAGCCTTTGAGTATTGATAATTAAAACTGTTTAGTGATGCTTTGCTATGCAGGAAGACTTAAGGTAGTAACATCAGTATAGTCCTGTTAAGAAAGCAGCTCTACCATGTAACACAGGATTTGTGTCAATGGATTCTCTGAAATTAGACCCATTCCCTGTGAGTCGCTGACCTGGTTTCAAAGCCGTGAGGTGTTCACACAGCTTTAGTTACTCTTGGAGTGTGAATTAGAGTGCAGTCCTCCATCTGTGTTACTACGATGCTGAGCCAAGTAGGACCGTCTCTTTTGACGTATCTATTTTGAATACAGCCAGCATTTGCATGCGTAAAATGCATGCGGTGGAGTCAAAAGGAAAACAACGTGCAAGGTGCAGGTAAAATACCAAAGGTCCACTGAAACACTAATACACTGCAAGTAATGGGGACCAAATTATGAGTAACTGCTGTAATATTTATAAGAGACATGCAGGTCCAGGAACTGGGCATCTGAATTGTTTTTCTTTCCATCTTGCTGCAGGTGGAGTACAGTAAGAGCCACGGCAGCTCGTCCTAATGAATAATTCATCCAGTAGGTGGGATTCACTGTGAGCTGTTTCAGTTCTCCCGACTGAAACACCCCGCAGACACTGAGGGCTGACTAAAGGCCATGATTGAGTATGGATTGTGTGTGATGGGTCAGCAAATGGCACAGCGCAAAATCAATTCTGAAATCAATGAAGCGGCTACAAAGACAGAGAAAGAGGTGCTGCTTGGACAGTGCGCCACAGTTTGCAGGATCAGACATGATGGTCGTCCTTCATTATACAGTTGTCTCACTGCGAAACCTCCTTTAGGCTTTCAGCTGCTGTTACAACCAGAGGCTCAATCATGAATGAAAAGACAACGCTAGACGTTTCCATGCTGTTCCTTTGAAGCTGCTACCACAGATTAAACTTGTTTTAAATTGGGTCATTAGCTTTAATTTGGGACACCTAATCACTGCACTAGGGTGGCTTGTATGTAATCCTTTTGGAATCACATTATATTATGTTTCACCACAGAGCACTCACACAGTGCATTTGGTGTCCATTGATCCTATATTATCAATTAATATAATATACTACCTTGCAATCCACACTCTGCAGTGTTGTAGGTGGATGTTGCTGAACGTAAATGTGAAATGAATCGTATTAATATCCCTGTGAACCACAAAACCCACGAGCAGGTTTGGAAGGCATATTATCTTTTTTTTTAAAATCACAACAAATACAAGAAACAGAAGGAGTCAGGATGTTTTGAGCTTTACGACTGTCCTTGAACTAATCATGTGTGACGTACAGTTTCATTGTTAAAATTAACCAAACCCAATCCTGAGATTGTGGTAATTCAGCATAATTACTTAAAAATTGGACAAAAATGCATTGTTTGAAGTAAATAGATTCTGTAAAAAAAACATTAAAAAATCTGCCCTATTTAGCGAAACTATGAAGCTTTTAGTGACACGGCTGCGACCAACAGTCACATGACAAAAATTCATTGGTTTTTCACCTGAATTGCAGCCTGTGCTTACACAGAACAGAGAGGAGACAAATGTGAAAACAAAATATCTAAGCACTAAAATCTATTTAAAAAAATACTGAAAGAGATTAATTGGTGGTCAAAAAAGTTTGGGCAAATTGCTGCAACTTCTATCAAAACTAACACATATTCTTGTGTCACAACTCAAACAGACACAATAATGGTATTTTACATTCGGCATGGGTCACACTGTCAGAGGAAACCGTTATTGCCAATGGTCATCATGAATAAACAACATCTAAGCAATCACAGAAAAAAAAATATGCTAATTATAAGTCTAGAATTTCAGTTAAAATCAATCAGTGTTTTATTTTCCTTCAGCATCAAAACAATTCACAAAAATCTGTCTGGAAAATCATGGGTACACTGGACGCTGGAACTGCTACCAGGTTGTTTAACATGCATTTAATGGTGTCATATAAATAAATATAGGCTAAAAAACAGCACTGTAAACCACTGTAACCTTCAGTATATATTTAGTTTACATCCTCCCAAAGTACCCTTGTAATTCCAAAACTTGGCTTAGTAAAAAATCCGGTCCCAGTTCTTCAGAAAGTCTAATCTGCATCAGAATGATCTGGATTTGGAAATCCAGGATCGAGTAATCCAGATACAAACTTTTCAGCACAGTAATTACAGTATGTTTCCTCTAAAGACAATAAATATACAATCATGGAAAAAAATATTAGACCACCCTTGTTTTCTTCAATTTTTTGTTCATTTTAATGCTGGTTACAACTAAAGGGACATTTGTTCGGACAAATATAATAACAAAAATAGCTCATAAGAGTTTGATTTAAGAGCTGATATCTAGTCATTTTCCATTGTTTTCTTGATAATAACCAAAATCACTTAAGTTCTTACAGCAATAGCTATGGCATTGTACTACCAAAAACAGTGCTTTTAGGCATTCCATGTTTTCTTTTCTGTCCGTTTCAGTCACATGATCCACACAGGAGTTAGTACTTGATTCATAACCATTGTTTTTGATGACTGCAGTCATGCGTCTTGGCATGCTGTCCACCAGCTTCTGACATTGTTCTGCTGTCACAGCAGCCCATTCCTGTTGCACAAATTCTAACAAATTTTTTGTGCATTTTGTGTTTGATGATTTTCCACAGATTTTCAATTGGATTTAGAGCTGGTGATTGAGCAGGCCAAGGCATGGTTCCAATGTTCTGGTTCTCCATCCAGGCTTTAACTGACCTTGTCGTGTGGCAAGAGGCTTTGTCTTGGAAAATCCAGTCATTCGAGGCAGGAAAGAGTTTTCCAGCTGATTGAAGAAGACGGCTTTCAAGAGAAGCTCTATACATGACCTGGTTCATTCGCCCTTATCACAATTGCATTTGTCCTGTTCCACCCATACAGAAACAACCCCAGATCATCACTGATCCACCCCCATGTTTTACTGTAGGGGCAAGTCAGTCTGGTTTGTAGGCTTCTCCAGGCTTCCTCCTAACCAGTAAGTTGGCTGGAGTGGGCATCAACTGAAAACTGGTTCTATCACTGAAGAGAACCTTAGCCCAACCATTAACAGTCCAATCCTTGTGATTTCCAGCAAAGACTAACCAGGCTTTCCACTGCCTTTTGTTGATGAGAGATTCTTTCATGCCCTGTGTGACTTCAGACCAGCTTCAAGAAATCAGTTTCAAACTGTCCTTGTCGAACAAGTCACATTTCTTGACATAGCCCACTCATTTCTAAGATCCCTGGAGGTCTGATGATGATTCTTGACGCAGGAGCGATGAGCGCATGGTTATCTAGTGGGGTAGAAAGACGTTTCCTGTCGCAATGACCTAGCAGTTTGGTAGTACCATGTTGGGCTTGTTTTTTCTTGGTGTAACGAACGGCTGTCTTATACTGAGATCTTCAGTTTTTTCGCTATCTGTCTCTCACTCATGTCAATTTCCAGCAGTGCCAAGATGGCTTCCTTTGTGGCTTCACATAATTCTTTTGTTTCAGGCATTATGTGAGAGCTGACAATGTCTGAGTTGTGCTACGGCTTGAATGCAAGCAGGAAACCACTCTAGGCCTTTGCATATGCAATGGTGCTGATGACATGAAATGGCCTCTTATATACCCTGGGAATACAATTAAGCTTAAGCATGTCATGCAGGACATAAAGTATTATGTAATCGGCTGCATTTTTTGTTGTGTTCATTGTATTCTTCAGGTAATATACCTTTAGTGGTACCAGGCATTGAAATGAACAAGAAATTGAAGAAAACAAGGGTGGTCTAATAGTTTTTTCTGTGACTGTATTTACAAAATTTCACTCTGAATCCCACGGTTGAAAACAGTGACTTCTCTTCTTTCAGAGTTAATTCTTCATGCTTGTCATTTCAATTTCATCAGTTACATTTATCCATTCAGGATGTATTAAGACGCTTGTTGAATTTTTACAGTAATACCTGATTACTAAAATCAGACAAAAAGCTCATCAGCTAATCATGTTGCTAAGAGGATTACATGCAGCTTGGATTTTAGTCATCTACCATCTAAAGTATCTCACATTCTATGCACATGGCTGCTGACTCATAGCCACACTGTCCCCTTTATAAACATTACTTTTAAAAACGCAGATGGCCGCCCGTATAGCTCAACGCGTTGAGCGGGCGACCCATGTACAGGGGCTGGTCCCCGACGCAGCTGGCCCGGGTTCGATTCCCGCTCGCGGCCCTTTGCTGCATGTCTTCCCCTGACTCTTCTCCCCTGTTTCCTGTCTCTCTCTCACTGTGCCTATCCAATAAAAAAAGCCGACAAAAAGGCCAAAAAAATAACTTTAAAAAAAAAAAAACGCAGATGGCTGTTTATTACACAAAGTCTCCTCTAAATTTAATATTTCACCTGTAGAAGGCACACATGACAGCAAAGCAGACAATACTGACAGTTTATGCTTTAATCCCTGCAGTACCGACATACTGAATGAGACTTTTATCAACTGCTGGATGTCTCATTTGAGATATTAATTGCTGTCTTTCTTTTACTGTATGTGTAATGTGCATTCAAGCTGTAAATTAATTCAGCCACAATATTGAAAGGGCTTTTGCATAAGAGCCTCCAAGTGGTGTTGATTTAATTATCTGTGTCATTATTCCTTGTCTTTTTTGGCTTCTACAGGGGATTATTTTACAAGAATGTACTTATTCAGTCTGTATGTCGCTTCATTTGAGGATAGAGGATGTGGTTGTGTACAATTTTATGTTCCTTCACATTTTTGCACATGATATAAAATGATATTTTTTCACTGCAAGGCCTCAAGGTGGTTTTTGTACATTAGTAATCCTATAAATCTGACTTTAAGTACAGCTTGCTGTCTACTGAAGGAGCTGGTTACTTCTTGCTGTTTTATAAATGATGCAAAGTTTTCCGTCAGGAGAACTCTCATCTTTTCATCACATTCTAGCTATTCCTACCCTCAAAACTTGCATTGCATTGAACGGTAATCATGTTTTATCTTGTTTTTTCCCCAAATTATTCACAAATTTCCGCTGTGTGTCTTCCAGCTGTTACGAGAACTGAAACACCCAAATGTGATCGCCCTCCAGAAAGTGTTCCTTTCTCACAGCGACAGAAAAGTTTGGCTCCTCTTCGACTATGCCGAACACGATCTTTGGGTGAGTCTAGAACTGGAACTTGCTCCAGTTTGTGAGGTTTGTTTGCACAGAAACCTGATTGGATTAATTGTTTGTTAAGCTATTATGCACCTTGAATTTGTGGTGTGGTTTGTGTGCAGGTTGTTAAAACATAGAGCACAAAACAAAATCGTCCTTCAGGAGATCTAAGTAACTGTAGTCCCAAGACACCTTTAAGTGCTTTTAAATATGAAAGGTTAATATTACACAAGTAATGCTCGATTATGGAAGAAGATTAGAACAGTTTCCACCTCATTGGATATTCATAAAGATTAATAAGTATTTCTGTAACTTCAGATTTCTATTTTCTCTTCTATACCTCGAAACTCTTTGAAACATTTCCTTCAGTCTAGTCAGTAGTGGCCAGGCACCAGCAGCCACATATCTGCCAATAAACTGTCAGCGCTGAATATGTCTAATTTACCAAACACACTGTGAGGTAGCCAGACAGGATTTGGCGATCCTGTTCTCTTCTATGAATATGTATCTGCCAAAGTGTCTGGTTATTTAACCCTCTGGACCCCAAAACCCAGCAGCAGGTTTGAAAGGCCTGTTATCTTTGAAAAATGGCAAAAGGATACCATTTTTCAGAACAGGAAACTGTAAAAACAGAAGGAGTCATTGCATTTTTAATTTTTAGACAAAGTCCAATCGTAGAATTTTGATATTTTATCAAAATCACTTTATTTTACGTGCATCATATAAAAATGTGCCAAAAATAAACGATTTGCACTAACCTGAATCTGCACAAAAACAAGAAATTCCTTGCTTTTTGATGCAACTGTGAAGCCATGGTTCATTCAGCTATGATCAACAGTCACATGACAAAAATTCAAAAATGTTCCAGTTAAACTGTGTTTACACAGTACAGAGAAGAAATAATGAAAAGTATAAGAAATAAAGTATCTACACTCTAAAATGAAATTCAAGGGACCTATTCCTGCAACTTAATTAAATGTGTGATTGCAGAGTAAAAAAAATCTAATTTATCTTTTAAATTGCTAAAATTATTTTGATGGGTTGTGTTGAGAAAATAATGTTGGTAATTGCATCAATTTGATATTTTGTGTAATTTAAACTCACATTTCTGCATTAGTTGATTTAAAACTAAATTTTAGTTGAGTCAAGTTTAGTGAAATTGGCTTGATAATGTTTTTCACTTTTTTTCAATTTGTTATTACCTTGAGTTCAGGAGTTCAAGTCAAGTCACATGTTAAGACTAGTAACTGAAAATACCTTTGATTGTTCAGGACAGCCTAATTTCCCTAACTCGGTGTAGTATTTAGGTTGAACTTACAAGCTGTCAATATGTAGAACCATAATTTGTTTTCCTAGTATTAGTAATACCTATGTGTACTTGGAATTATTTTATTTTTTGTAAAATAAATCATCAAAGAAATTTAAGTTTGTTCTTTCTTTTTTTAAGATTTATGGCATTATTGGTTTTTTTATACTGCACAAAAAACCTCTGATTTCTCTCTACTTCTAGCCATGGTTGTGCTGTTTCCATAGAGGTGCAGAACTTTACATTGCAGTGAAAAATGAGCCCACAGTGAGTAAAAATATGACAGGAGCAAAAGGCACTTGGGGTTCAGAGGGTTAAACACATTTATCTGCTTGCTGGCATTGGTTTCTTAATCCAGCCTCCTGTACTCTCAAGAAAACCTTTCACAATATACTACAGAGAACAAGGAGATGGTGTTTGTTGTAAAGGTCGCACCTACACCATCCAAACTGAGGTGAAACTTTTCTTTGCTTCGTAGCACATCATCAAGTTCCACCGTGCCTCAAAGGCCAACAAGAAGCCCATGCAGCTGCCCCGAGGGATGGTGAAGTCTCTCCTGTATCAGATTCTGGATGGGATCCATTACCTCCATGCCAACTGGGTGCTCCACAGGGATCTGGTGAGCTGCTATATTAGCTTCACTGCTCCAGTTTCCCTTTACAGACACACCAGCTCCGGCACACTTCATTTTCCAAAAGCAACTTGGTTAACGATGTTGTTACCCACAAGAAGAAAAACTTTCTGGAAGCAGCCCTGGGTGTTGTCGTCTCACTTGTTTATTGCAATGGATCCATGGAAATATGTTGACACATGGAGTTAAAAATAGCAGGATAGAAATAACACAAGCCAGAAAAAAAGCTAATCAATTTGTCGGTGTAACTAAATTCTGTGTAGGACAAGTTTCATCTAACAGAATTGTCAAGACAAATGTAAAAATGTACCTTTTTTGGGTGTAAAATTACCAGTAGAGTTTTTCATATTAAGTTTGGATTGCTAACTTCTGATATAATGTCATTTAAATTATTTTATAATAGAAAATATTTTTTTGTCCAAATTCCCACTTTCTTTTCTGTACTCTGCACTAGCTCACTAGTCAGCTAGTATGCTACTTTAGCACATCGATAAGCTTGTTGTTTGCATTACGGTCCATGCCAATAATTTGTATTTCCATGCTTCTATTAAGTCATTGTCTATCAATTATTTTTTCTAATAAAAACAATGATTTTAGTAATAGTTTAGTGCAAATTAGCCGAGCTTTATCTCAGCGGCTACTCAAACTAAAGTTAGCTTCTTTAACTAATTGTTCGCCAAATAAATTAGTAGCATACGTCTAAGCACACAAGTAAATCCTATAAAAAACCTAATTGTGTTCTAACATGATATGTTTCTGTTGTGACATTCATTGTCTGCTAGCAGTGCTGTCATGAGTTAGCTCATTAGTTAGCTCATTAGTTAGCTAATTATCTAATTTTTTGCAAAGATAATTGTGCATTCAATTTGTTTTAAAGCTTTTCGTCATTGTACTTGGATACAAATGATTTTTATTCCCATGGTTATATGAAATAATTGTCTCGAAATTCTTTTTTTATATGTAAAAACTATGATATTTATAATAATCTAGAGCCAATCAGCCTAGCTTTTTTCGGAGCTGCCCCTCATGCTAACATTATTTCTTTTTTTTTGCTGTTCATTTGCAAAAGAAAAAAGTAGCATACACCTAAACACAGAATTAGATAATATAGAAACCTCATTTTGTAATAACATGATATTTTTATGTCTAGTTGCCTAATTTAACACAAAGATATTTATGCATTTATTGTGATTGTAAAGCTTTTTGTTCTTCTGCTTATATGTATATCAATGATTTGAATTTCCACGGTTATATTATTGCAGTGACTCTGTCTTAATTTTTCCTAAAAAATTATGCTGTTCATCATAATTTAGTGCAAATCAGCCTGGTTTTTACCCAAGCTGCTCCTCATGCTAACATTAGCTTCTTTAGCTGATGGTTTGCCAAAGAAATAAGTCATATTTATCTAAATACTTTAAATTAAAACATTCAAAAACTAAAATTTATTGTATTTTGTTGAATTGTTTTGATATCTCCCAACTTGGCTTCACATTATCCTAACATTTTCTGCACAGAAACTCTATATCAGAGAGATGTTATTCTCTGCCTCTTTAGCAGCAGAGCCATGTTATTTCAGCGCAGGTGTTGTTATGTCTCGATATGATGTATTATTATGGTTCTGATTGTCTGGAGGAGAGTGATTATAATGCCGGAGGAGCAGAATGTCCTGAACTCTGAATGCTGTCTGACTGGAGTCTAGCCTTTAACCTGGCTGCAGCACCCGGGTGGTTCCTGTGAGATTCTCTCCACCTCGCTTTTCCCACAGTGCTTTGGGTCGAGGGAGAGTTCAGTCTCTGTTGCTAAGAGTCAGCCTGGAGCCACAACACTGTCTGTGTTAAAAACTATGTTAAGATGGCAGAATAGCAGGAAATTTAATTTAAAATTGTTGCGCGTGCACAGCCAAAATGCAACCAAATTAAAGTTGTAATAACTTGCTTGCAATCTTGATTGGGTATAAAATTATAGCGTGGGTCGGTTTACTGATAATCAGTTTTTATCAATATTAAAATTTTGCACTTTTTTCAGTTATTTTCCTTGTTGATGTCTCTTTGTCTCTTTTGTGGAACTGATGTTTGTAAGAGGATAAGGAGGTTCATGTAGCTTAATATAATCATTCTACTTGTGTTCAGTAGTTCAGCTACAGCAACATCCCATTATTGTTGAACTTAACAAGCTTTGCTACAAGCTTAACAATCTGAACACTTTCATTTTCTACATAACAAAACAAACTCAGAACTTTTTGCTCCCCATACTCTTGTCCAGAAACTTTCCAAGGAACTAAAGGTTCCTTCAGCCCCTGATTAAGCTCCTTTTCGCTGCAGGAACTTGTGGTCCATTTTAGGGCAGACCAAACTTTTATGCAGCTGCAAGAACCGCCTCCTGGAGAAACTCTTTGTTGGTTGTACCTACACTTAGGCAGGCAGTTCTGAGCAGCACTGAAGAAACAGTAGTGCAGGCCTTGGTGTTGTTTTGTTAAACCTAAAAAGCAAGCAATATTTTTCATCGAGTAACAGCCATCCCATCCCTAATGTCACCATCAGCAACATAAAATTGACATTACAGGCTAACGTATCAAACCCTCCGTTGTTCTATTTACTGTGTGCTTAAGAAGTGGAGTTGGGTAGTCTAATTTTGGCACACTTGTAGTTGAGTTTGAAGTTGTTGAATTCTACACCGCAATGAAACCTAATCTGTGTTTCTTCTGTGGCCTAATGCCTGAAAGGGATTGGGCAAGTTATTTAGTTTCAGAATTGACAACTGTTGGCCTTGCTCAGATTTTAAGGTACACCTTTTTGTGGATTGCCATCTTCCTGGAACTTAGTTTAAACGCTGGTTGCTCTGGTCGAAGCCAGTTTAGGAACTCAGAAGGTCCCCAGGGTAAGTTTCTGTGACAGAAATGTGGCTATAGTGAAAAAGCAAGCTTGCTCGTAGAAATGCTACATTCTTTCAGAATTAACTATGCTACCTAAACGATGTTATGGCATGTACATGAACAGCTTTAGCTGAAAAAACTAACTAGTTACTAGAAACACCACATTATTTACAAAATGCTTCGCTACCTGAACGCTGCTACAAAAGGTACTTAAATGGCCTTTTGAGAAAGAACTAGCTCAATACTAGAAATACCATCCATTATCTATACACCGCTTATTCCTCACTAGGGTCGCGGGGGGGGCTGGAGCCTATCCCAGCTGACTCAGGCGAAGGCAGGGGACACCCTAGACAGGTCACCAGTCTGTCGCAGGGCCACATACAAAGACAAACAAGCACTCACACATTCACACCTACGGGCAATTTAGAATAATCAATTAACCTCAGCATATTTTTGGACTGTGGGAGGAAGCCGGAGTACCCGGAGAAAACCCACGCATGCACAGGGAGAACATGCAAACTCCATGCAGAAAGATCCCGGGAAAGCCGGGACGCGAACCAGGGATCTTCTTGCTGCAAGGCGAAAGTGCTAACCACTACACCACTGTGCAGCACTAGAAATACCACATTCCAGAAATGGCTGCGCTAACTGAAAGCTGCTATGAAACGTACTTAGACTAGGGCCTACCAACACAGCATGTACCTGTAGGTAGTGTTGCAAAGTTCACTTTTAAAATATAGGTCTCGGGCACCCATGTAGCTCAATTGGTTGAGCGGACGACCTATGAACAGGGGCTATAGTCCCCGATGCAGCGGTCATGGGTTCAAATCTGACCCATGGCCTTTTACTGCTTGTCTTTCCCCTATTCTTCTCCCCACGTTTCCTCTATCTCTCCCCACTGTGCATTAGAAAAAAACAAAAAAAAAGTATTGGTCTCTACAGCTTACAGAACACATTCTTGTAAATGTAATTCATAGCGTATTCTGTTAAAATACTCAATATGAGTAAGATATTTTAAATACTTTGGGTTACTTCACCATTGTCTTACTTTACCATCACGGGGTAAGCGAGCATACCAGATAGATGTAGTTCTCAAACAGTTACTTAACAAGACATTTATCCAGGCATATATATTATTGAAATTAACTAATTGACTACAAACATAAATATACACATTATGCCTATTGTAAATTGACTGGTTTTAAGTCAGTGGTTTAATTGTTTGCTAAACCTGCATCGCTAGCTGCCCACTATATGCTAATAATGCTAATATTTAGCAGTTAAATTAATTACAAAACTCCCTAGGTTGGTAATTAGACCAGCAAACGTTCAGGTAAATTAAAGTACTTTTAAATTTCATTTTATTCTTTCCCTAAATACATTTTTGATTGTAGTTTTCCTTGTACTTAGATGTCACTGGTAGAATTACATTGCTATGGTTTAATTAAAGAGCAATGAAAAACCCATTTAGCACCTCGACAATAGTGTGCAGCATAAAGAAACAGTAAAACTTCAATAAACTGAATTGCAGATAACTATAGTATTGTTGTTAATAATAATAATAATAAGACAATACAGTAGTGTGGAGAGACAAAGTAAGCAGAATATGAGTTGCACTCATTGCACCCTGTGAAGTGTTTAGTGCTTTATAAATGTGTGTGGGAGTGAGATGTAATTGCAGTCAATAGTCAGTCTTTGGCAGTGGAGGGAAAACATTGATTACAGCTTTCAGAAAAAGAAAGCAGTCTCCTTGTATTTTCAACATTATTTGTTCAATAAAACTTTTAAAAATGGCATTAATAATAATTTAGCGTAAAGCATCCAAGCTTTTCTTAAGCTGCTACTGATGCTATTGTTAGCATCTTTCAGTTTGTGTGCAAACCAGGGGTTAACATTAACTAGGTGACATAAGCAAACACACACAAAATGAAATATACATATACATATATATATTTAAATGATGTATATATAAAAGAGGTATTTGTCTCTTCCTCTGAAGCCGGCCACACTTGTCAGACTCAGACTGAAGTGAAAAATGGCTGGTTGCCAGATTTGTTCTGTCATTTCAAAAGTACCTTTACTGCCTGAATGGAAGCTCAGTTGTAGCATTGTTGTTTTAATAACACTGCATGTAGGCCTCCTGAAACAGTGACACACCCTTAAATTTTATTAAAGAACGGATATAAAAGATAAGTCAACTGTCTGACTCACTTGCTGCAAATGCCTGAGATACTTTCAGTACAGCTGAACCGAGTCATTTTTATCTTCACTGGTCAGCTCCAGTAGAGATTCTTGTTATTGGTTTGCCCGCTGCCATGCCTCAATAAGTTATTCAAGTTGGTATGTCTCATGATTCCACCAACAAAGAGGGATTTGAGTGTTAAATTATTTATTTTTCTTTTATAGATTTTCTCAGTTTTGCTAAATTATTGATAATAACTCAAAAATCACAAGGAAGAGTATTAATTTACACGTTAACAATAAAAAAAAAGAAATAGGTCAAAACTGAATAACGTCCATATCAAACATCTGTGTTTTTTAATAAATGGCAATTTGTTCATTTAAAATGTTTAGTCATAAAATTATGATTTTTTTTACTGTGTTTAAATCAGCAAAAGTTGTCATTATTTTGCAGATATTTGCTGTTAATTGAAAGAAAAAAAATTAATATTAAAGATTGAAATAGTTATTCATTTTTAAATAGTTTTTAACTATGAATTATATTGGACAGTATCTATTAAATCATGGAAATAGAGAATTATTTTACATGTTTACAGTTAAAAAGAAAAGTCCAAAATTGTGCATATTATCCACATCAAAAATTAGTAATTTGTTCTTGCACCATGTGACCATGAAATTACACAATTTTTTTATTTGAATCAGCTAAAAACGTAATTATTTTGCAAGTATTTTTCATAATTTTCACAGTTTTTATGAGTGAATATTACAATATTCTACAATTTTTTGCTTTTTTTTTTTTTACTGGCACCCTTGCAACCAGATTTTAGCCATTTTTTTATTTTATTTATTCTATTTTTATTTTACAGCATTAAAATTTAATTTTCAATGCAGTTTTACAGCGTTTATTATGAAACTAATTTGTTTTTTGCTGTAGACCAAGCTTACTATTACACATTTTAGTGTGAGATCGTGATAAGTGCAGCAGAAATAAAAGCATTCCACATCATTTTTCTTCTTTTCTTCAAACCCTGGCATCCAAATTACCGACAACACAACTCGGCATCTGACAATCTGGTCTGAGATAGATCTGTGTTACTTTAATTGCTCTCATTGGAGAATCAAAGAGCAGAACCAAATCAATGTGACTCCTTGCAGCTCCTTAGAAAACAGATCTGTCACATCTGAGATATAAAAAACAAAGTGATCTGGAACATTTTCCTTTCTCTGTGTCTCATATCTGACAGTAGACTCCCACAGCCCATCTGTAAGTGTGGCTCCACCGCCTCTATCTCCGCCTGCAGCTGTCGCTCCTCGCCAGAACCATTTGGGCCTTTTGCTTGTGGAGGAAAGAAAGTATAATTAACCAAACACAGCAGATTACAGTGACCAGTACTTTGATTTGATTACTTCAATCACTGTTTTGACGTCAGATGGTCCGGATGGAGGCTACTTCCAGATAGTGCTGAGGAAGAGAATGAATGACTGAGATTATTCAGTCTGAGTGTGACTTAGCTAAGCTGCTGATGGTGGATAAGTCGGGGTCAGAGGTCAAAAGGCAGAGCTGTCGCACAGTTCAGGCCTTCTTTGAATCACATCGTCCACTCTTGCATAATCACCCAGCAATCCTTGGTGGTCATGTGGTGGCTGGTCGTCACATTATGTAAACCTTCAGGGATCAGGAGAACTCTGTGGTGACTCGACAATCCTCGATGCATCGCTCTGGTTCTGGAATTAAATGGTTAAAAGGTGCCAGTGTCCATTTATCAATTAGCGAGCTTATTTAATTCGATGTATTTGTGTAAGTAGGTCCATTGCTGAGCTGAAATGACAGTTAATCGATTAAAAAATGTGGTGAATCTCAGCTTTGAGGGATTCAGATGGCGAGTCGAGCAAATCATTCGCAGATTCTGACGTCATTCAGCGAATGCTTTCAGGGTCAGATGCTTTGAACAAATTCATCTCAGGCTGCTCTCGGTGGCTTTTTCTGGTCTCCAGACTAATGTTTCACAAAGATCACGCTTACGCAAGAACATTTTTGAGGTGTTAGTTGTAGCACAGAACACGAGAAACTCTGCAACCTTCGGACTTAGCTGGCTTAATCTGTCTAACAGTGACATGAATTACGCAAAAGAAAAAGTCACATTATACCAGAATTAATTGAGTTAAATAGCTTGTATTGATGCTTAACCTTTCAATTTATTACAAAATCAAAAATGTTCAAATTTGCGAAGCTGGGAACATATTTTTTCAAAGGCAACCATGAAATTGAGTATCAGAGTTGGTGCTGGTTCATTTCCTGACCTGAATTCCTCATTTTGATCCCTTCTCAGGCTTCCTACTGATTACACAGTTTCAGCTACAATGATTTTATTGAAAAAGGAAACAACATTTGAAAAGGCAAAAAAAAAATCACACATGGCTACTGTGGAAACATCAGTGCATCAGTAAAGAGGAGTTAATGAAGCGATTGCAACTGTGTTTCCAAATAAACAGTCATGTTATGGTTCCTATCTGTGTTTTTACTGTAGACAATCCATTGACGTCTTCACTGTTCCATGCTTCCGCGTCACAAAAATTAAATAGCTTAAGTAAAAGGTTAGGAGTCTCCAGGTGACATACAGGTGGTACAGGAACTCCAGCCCTGGTTTGGGTTCAGCCTCTGACCACAATGCACCGTTCACCCAATGTGATGGTCTTTACCTTTGAACCTTTATGTGATGCTGTGCAAATTAATAGTTCTTAAAGCTCTCTGGACTTTAGTAGTGTCTACCTGCATCTTTTTGAAAGAGTTAATATGCATGGTAAGTGATAAAAACACCTTTGACTGTAGGTTCAAACATGCATGACTGATCAGCTGTTTCTACTTTGTTCAGACAACGTGAAACATGTCTGATACCAGCTGGTATAAAAGAATAATTAGAACTTAAATGATTGCAAACAGTTTCTGAAGATTTCTTTCCCTTTTTCTTGAGTAAATGGACACATTATTGGTTGTTTTTACGTTTTTTTCTTCCACTTTCACTTATCTATCTATCTATCTATCTATCTATCTACCTATCTATCTATCTATCTGTCTGTCTGTCTGTCTGTCTGTCTGTCTGTCTGTCTGTCTATCTATCTATCTATCTATCTTCGAGGTTTTCTAGCGGTTAGCAAGCAGCTGGTTGTGTTTCCATCTTCCTCTACAGTGTTTATTACAGTCATATGTAGCATAGCTTATACGGTAACTTTTTGATGACAGTTTATTCAGTCTGTGGAAACATGCCTAATTCGTATTATTATTATTATCTTTTTTTACGTTCAAAAGTTTCCTTCAATTTTGGTTTCTGCTGTTTACTTCTTCTCAGCCATTTTTGTCTGTACTTTCAGATTGCAGCCTTATTTCCACAACTCAGTTTATAGCAGGGCTGCAACTAATCAATATTTTCAATGTCTTCCAATTTTTTTCCATTCTTAATCAGCCAATTGTAGTAATTGTTTAGCCTGTGGAATGTTTAGAAATGTGATATCCTCAGAAGCCATGGTGGTGACCGATTACACTGGTCTACAAAATTTTGGGAAGTCTCTGCTTCAGAGATAAAACTTGCTAAATCTTATGTAATTTGATACAATTAAGTGAAAAACAAACATTAAAAGTCTTAGTTGGCTACTCTTTTCAAGATATTTAATGTTAAAGTCTTATTGCACAAATGCATAATTTTGCATATATTCTCAAACAGATTTTCAAGCCTTGCATAAAGAAACAACACTAATCAGGGGTGGATCCAGGATTTTGCCGACAGGGGGGTGGTTTAGGGTCTTCAGACCTCCAGGGGGGGTTTGACACTAAATTTTGAGGAAAAACACCATAAAAAAAAATAATTTCACCACCCGAGGGGGAGTTTAAACCCCATGAACCCCCCTCTGGATCCACCACTGCTAATATACTAAAAATTACTGACTTTCAAGAGCATGAAATGTCAAGGAATAAAATAGGAGTCAAATGGCTTGTTTGTACTGAATGCATCAGATAAAATCAAGCTGAATCATCACATTTAACAACATAGTTCCACCTTTACTCAGTGTCTACACGACGTTTTTTGGCTTGTCTCTTATACACAGCAGTTGGATCATCCCTTGTCAAGTTCCAACAGTAGTCGGCAAGCATGCTTGGACTCCATTTTCCTTGATACCTTTTCTCCATAGCTGATATGTCCTGGTGGAATCGTTCGCCATGTTCATCACTTACTGATCCACAGTTCAATGGAAAATAATCCAGATGGGAATGTAAAAAGTGTATTTTCAGTGACATAGTGCACCCAAGCAGTTTGTAGGACTTCAGGAGGTTTGCCACCAGCCGCTCATATTTATCTGCCTTGTTGTTTCCCAGGAATTCTGTTGCTACTGACTTAAAGCCTTCCCATGCCTTCTTTTCTTTCCCACGCAACAAACCATCAAATGTATCATCTCTCAGAAGTTCTAGAATTTGAGGACCAATGAAGACGCCTTCCTTGATTTTGGCTTCACTTAGTCTTGGAAACTTTGTATACAGATATTTGAAACCTGCCCTTGTTTTATCCAGAGCTTTTACAAAGTTCTTCATCAGCCCCAGCTTAATATGCAAAGGTGGTAACAAAATTTTCTGGGGATCAACAAGGGGTGAGTGTTGGACATTTTTCTTTCCTGGCTCCAAGGACTGTCGTAGCGGCCAGTCTTTCCTAACATAGTGAGATTCCCTGGCTCGGCTGTCCCATTCACATAGAAAACAGCAGTACTTTGTATATCCACCCTGTAGCCCAAGTACGAGTGCAACCACTTTCAAATCACCACAAATCTGCCACTGATGTTGCTCATACTTTATACACCTTAAGAGCTGTTTCATATTTTCATATGTTTCCTTCATATGAACGGCATGACCAACTGGAATGGATGGCAAAACATTTCCATTGTGGAGTAAAACTGCTTTAAGACTTGTTTTGGATGAATCGATAAACAGTCTCCATTCATCTGGATCATGAGTGATGCTAAGGGCTGTCATCAAGCCATTGATATCGTTGCAGTAAACCAGATCACCTTCCATCAGAAAAAACTCAACCAGACCTTTTTGGCGATCACGAAAGCTAGAGATCCTGACATCACTCTCCAGGAGATTCCATTGTTGCAGCCTGGAGCCCAACAGCTCTGCTTTACTCTTAGGCAGTTCCAAATCCCTGACTAGGTCATTCAGTTCACTCTGAGATATAAGGTGTGGTTCAGGAGAGGAATGTGACGGCCTGAAGTCTGGATCAGCTGATGTTGATGGCTCAGGACTAGCTGCATCCTGATCATCATCTTGGTCATCATCAGAGTCTAAGGAGTAAGATTCTGGTGCATCAGGAACTGGTAGGTCTTCTCCATGAGGCACAGGGCGAAGAGCTGATGGAATATTTGGATATTGCACTGTCCATTTTTTCTTTCTGGAAATACCACTTGCAACTGGGGGTACCATACAAAAATAACAATCAGTAGTGTGATCTGTTGGTTCACGCCAAATCATTGGAACTGCAAAAGGCATAGATTTTCTTTTCTTGTTGAGCCACTGGCGTAGATTTGATGCACATGTGTTACAGCAATAATGTGGGGCCCAGCTTTTGTCCTGGTCACCTATTTTGCATCCAAAATAAAGATGGTATGCTTTTCTCACCATTGCTGTTAGAGTCCGCTTTTGTGATGCAAATGTTACCTCACCACAAATATAACAGAAATTATCTGCATTGTTTACACAGTTTCGAGGCATATCTGCTTCGAGAGTTAAAAAACACAAGAGTTTCGTAGAAATATGAGGTCCTGGCAACTTTTCAGTTATGAAAACGGCTGCATGGGAATTATAATCCACAGGTCAACTCGTGCTACTGATCAAGAAATATCTCTACATTAATACATTACCTTAACTTTCAAGACACAGGTTTTCTGCAAGTTATGTGTCAAATACATGATGCTCATTCAAATTTCTATTCAACATGATAGTATTCTTGCTTGGAATCACTGTTTTAAATTAATTATGTCTCAGAGAAAAATATTCCCATTTGAAATGGGACTCGATTTCTCATTAATTTTCAAGAAATTTCACAATTTGACCTAATACTGTATCTTGAGAACTATAGCTAATTGGTACTTCTGACTTATTTTTTCTTTAATAGTGACCAAAAGTTGGTCAAATTTCACTACTCTTATCCAGGAAGCATTTTGCTTGTAGACCAGTGTTAACGGTCCCTTTATTGTAATGATGAACGCATTTGATTTTCTGTCATATTTGACAAGAAAAAAACAGCAAATTGTCTCATTACAAAAGCTGGAACCAGCAAATATTTGCTTCAACAAATGACTGAAACAATTTAAAGACTATTATTACATTTTCTGATTAATTTTCTGTTGACTAATAGATTAATTGAGTAATTGTTGCAGGGCAGAGTTAAATTACTGCTGATTGAAACCAGACATTTCCTGCTGCTGCTTCATATTAACTGCTTTGCAGCATTATTTGTTTGTCTGTTGCATAGTTAGTGCAGCTTTATTGTTTATTGCAGGAGGCCTGCGTGACAAGATAGGGACAATTTTTATGAGTGTTTGCTGGGTTTGAAAAATTACAGCAAGAAGCAGAGCGAGCTGGAGCCATGCGCTGTTAGACGAAGAGCTACGAATGACAGACATTGCTGCATTGAACCAGCACACCTCCATCACGTCACTGCTGTGCCACCATGACTCCAGTAGTCCCACAGCTCAACTGGCTGCTATTGCTTGTCAGACCCCTTTTCAATCCCTGTGGCAGCTGGCAAAAAGACCAACGTGTGGACAGAGGAGAAACACTCAACCGTGGGCCTTTTTCACGACATTTTGACTTGTCATGAGAGGAAAAACATGTGTCACTAATAACGTTAAAGCTGTCACAGTAAGCCGAGAAAACATCTTCAGATTATTACATTTTCTATGAATTTTTGGAAATTCTGGAAATCTTAACCACAGTGATAATGAAGGCGTGACGCAGCAATAAAAGTGAGAAACCGCCTCGCCTCTTACAACATAAATTCTCCCACAGTAGCCGTGTGGTTGTTTTTGCTCCCTGAAGGTCACAGGACTCTTATCTTTGCACCAACACTTCCGGTCCTTCAAAACTTGTTTCACTGCAGCTGCATGAAACCCTCCATTGTCAAACTATCTGGCTCTGCGCTGATGTACGGCAGTTAGCGCTGTTATTCTGCTGTCTCACGGTGCTTCCTGCCATTGTGGCCACGGGACCGATCCAAAATCTCACTTGTTTTGAATCATCCCTTATTTTGGTTCTTGGTCACGTTGTTGTACTTTGTGCAGGTGTCTTGGCTCTTTGTCTCTGTGGATGGGAGTGATAATAAATGAAAAGCTGCTGCCGCTATATGGAAGACCTCCCGAATGCTGCTTATTGCTTTTGAAGTTTGCATGAAATCTGAAAGTGTTGGCATTAGAGGAGCAACAAAACAGACATGCAGTCTGCTGTTTGTTCTTCTACCAGCTCATCCTTCATGGCTGCAGCACTTCTGCCGTTACATAACAGTGTTTGTTCTGGTGTGTAGCATGCTCTCTGGAATCAGGCATGTGCTTTGCATTGCACCACTGCATAGCGTCCCATCCCCCATTTACTCGTCCTGCCACTCCTCCGCTGCTTTCCTTGCCGTCCCACCCCCACAGCAGAGGGGCTTGGCGTGCCTCCCCCGCCCTCCCCCTCCTCCAGCGTTATGTAAGAGCTTCTTGCTAGTGCCTAGCCCACCGCCCTGCATGGCTCGCTGAGTCAAGATGCTGACTTAGCAGCTCCACCGGCCAGAGCAGAAAAGCATGAACACCTCAGTGGACTGTAGCAGCAGAGCTGGTTAGGGTGCTACTGAAGGTTATCTGTTGTTGCAGAGTAACCTACGTGTACTATGTGCATGTTGCGGTACGCCTGGCAGGTAGAAACTATGTGAGGAATGTAGTAACAGCATTACTATTAGATAATGCAATGGTGCACTGATAACTTTTCCAATGGAGTAGACAATGTGTATTATACAAAAAAAATCTAAACCCTTTAGGCCTGACTTTACTTTTTCCATTTTATTTGTATGGATACACAATAATATACCTAGTAAAATGACAACTTTCACCTTGTTTCTTTATCCTGACAGCAGTAATTACATTTTTAGCAACCTTGATTGAGGTCATTCTGGGATTTTCTCACCATTTATTTAATCATCTAAGCCCCAAAACAGCATGTTATTAAAGGCCTACTATCTTTAAAAAAAAAAAAAAAGACCAAAATTACACCATGTGTCAAAGCTAGAAAATGGAACTCTAACTTTCTGACAGTGCTTGAACTAAACATATGTGTTGTTATCATAAATAAAATGAACCAAATTTTAATTTAAAATTGTGTGATTTTATCAGTTTAAATTAATTTTACATCTTTGTAGATATTTTGTACCTTTTTAAATAAAATAGTCTGTTTCTAGTAAAAAGATTCTTTAAAAAAAAAAAAAAAAAAAAAAGTCAAAATTACGCACTCCTCGGTAGAACCAAAAACTAGTGAACCAGCTGCAACCAACAGTCACATGACAAAAATTCAGGGACTTTTTCCTGACCTGCAGGCTGTTTTTGCACAGAGCAGATATGTGACAAGTATCAAAAGAAATAAAAATATGAATAGCAAAATATCTGTGATATGCAGAGTAACCATTTATTCCAGTATTGGTAAGACTTGTGGGAAAAATGCTGCACATGCTGGTTCCATTTAAAAAACAATGTTTTAAGTAATCAAGAAATTCAACTTTTTCTCTTTGTTTTATATTAATATAATTTTTGAGTTCTATCTACTTTTAGCCCAGTTTATTCTTTTTTTCATGGAGGTGCAGGACTTCATATGGCAGTGAAAATTATCACACAGTGAGTAAAAATGTGACAGGAGCAAAAACACACTCAGAAATTGCTTGGAATTCAAAGAGTCAAAGACAGTCTTGATAGTTGAGGAATATTTAGCTGGTACTTTTATTGAGATCCATATTTTCTTAAAAACAAACTGTGATGAGGAAACATGACATTGTATGGCCTGATTCAGTCATTTGCTGGGACATTTTGGTGATGTCATCCTGCATTATCAGTGTAATGATGCTTGTCTTAGGTCAGCACCATATTTGCATTTATTTGCATTCTTAACACAAAACTGGATGCTTTTTACTCTCTTGAACTGGAACATGAACATGAATTATAGCACGAAGACCAGGAGAAAACAAACATGACGGTTCTTTGTAAAAAAGTTTTGCAGCTTTTGTGTGTCAGCTCGTGTTGTTTTCCACTTTTTGTCCTTCTGGATTTTATAAATACTGACCAAAGGAACTAAAATGATTGGATCCCACAGACCAATGAGCCAATCATGTGGTTTGCATGGTGGTATCCCTTGACGTTTGAGAGGCATGTGCTGGATCCTCACAGCAGCCGTTAATCACAGATGTTTGTGAACTTGCACATGTAGCTGTCCTAATAGTAGTTTAACCTCTGAATTTACTCTAAAATGTCACAGAGTCATGTGGTTGTTCAGATTTGCTTTCACACCGCAAACAAACAGCACCAAAGCCGAGTTAGAATGGAACCATTTCAGCAATCACAGTGTAGTTTTTAGGTCCGGCTTATCCAAAGCTGAACCAGAGTTAGTTACAACCAAACAGGCTACATGTGAAAGTCATACTTGCATTTTGCTTCATATTGCACAAGTTGTGGGTATTATAAAAGTCGTCATACCCCAGAAATACTTTAAATAGAGCTGAAATTAGGTTTAAAGAGCAGCTAAACAACTGATTGTCTGAATTGTATGTATGTCAGTGTGAAGCTATAAAAGAGAAAGTGCAGTGGAAATTCGTATTTCTAACCTTTTTTGCGTTGGTGTGTGACAATAATGACAACAATTGATATATAAATTAAGAAAATTTAACAGCGGACAAACAGTCATTCGACAGGTGCATTCAGAATATTGAAAAATGGCCATCTGCAACATCCAACATATTTGGCAAACATGACAATTATTATTTTAAATGGAAGACAAAATGAACTTGGAATCAACCTGTACAACATTTTCCCACGTGCCCACAAGTGTTACCAATACTTGAACATAGCTGGTGATGGTACATTTTTCAACATCACCTGTACAAACTGGTTTTTCACACTACTCTGTACGTCAAATATACAAAGATATTTCACCATGCTGAATGTATCGCCCAACAACTTGCTGACAACTTGCTCCCTTGTATACCATTTTTCTGCCACACTGCACTTTTTTACTGATCAAGTACATTTTATTTTCCTCTAAATCATTCTTATTTGTTTCCATACTTGTCTCTTCTGCACTGTGTCCACACTGTCTGCAGTTCACCCGAAAAGTCACTGAATTTGTGTCATGTAACTATAAGTCATGGCTTCTCAGTTGCGCTGAGGAATGCAACATTTTTTTACTTTTTAACCGAATCTTGTATTAACGGCTTACTTTTGCCAAATTTTAAAATGACACATGCAGAAAAATAAAGTGATTTAGATTAAAAAAATCCCTTGCTTTTATGCTTAGATTCCAATCACTTTCCCAGTGGAAAAGCAGTGTCCCAAATGATTCATTCGAGGACCGCTGGACATTTTAAAGTCCAGCAATTCCTTCTGTCTTTCTGGCTCTGAGAAATGGTGTGGTTTTGGTGATTTAGAAAGGCAGGTTTTGAAATTCAGAGGGTTACAAAATGCTAACTGCTACAAAAGCCCAAAGAACAATAATTGCAATTTAAAGGGGTGATGTGCATCCATTGAACACCATCTTGTCCCACAAGCAGATTTGTGTTTGGTTTTGCTATTTAAATTTATTTTAAATTGTTTTGATAGTAATTTTGACTAAACAAACTCCAAAACCAGCATTTCACACGAAGTGAACCGCTGTGTAGTTTGGGGTTCATCATCTCAACAGTTGGTTGTTAATAATCCATTTGGTTGTGACCTTTTGCTTGTCAGACTGACTGTTTATCAACTTGCCTGTCCTGTTGCATCAATGCGCTGCTGGCTGGTGAACCGGCCTAGTTTTTGAGACAAAGATGTAGATGGTTTTGTAAAAGAGGGCCACGTCCCTAAGGATTGGGTTTACTAGTCCTCAGTGGGACGGACAGTGTTTATTTTCCCTCGATTCCTGATCCATTTATGAAACTAACCAACTGTAAATGATTAATTTCACTGGGTGAATTCCAGAGGAAGTCTTAATTTTGGGGTGTGAAGACAATTAGGGGCATATTTCACAAATTCATATCTTAAACACATGCTGTATTTCACTGCTGTTAACAAAATTTATTATACTTTTGGTCCTTCATTTAGTCCATACACATATGTTTCTGTTTTTCATCTTTTCATTCTTCTTTGGAAACATGAACTTCTCTTCCTCAGTTGTTATGCTGCATGCTCATTTTGCTTTTTTTGTTTTTTGTTTTTTTTTTGAAGAGGCACTGACACTCGCTCAGGTCTGTTACAGAGCATTCAAGAGGTAATGACTGTTTTTGAAACAGCCAAAATGAATATGTTCAGGCCGGGCATATTAATTCAGTTAGACCTGTTTAGAATTTGAAAGAGGACCTGGTGAGCCTGAACTCCTCGGGCCTTTTAAGGGATGCTTGTTTTTGTATTTGCCGATCGCGGCGTGTCGTGTTGTGGGCGTGAATAATAGACCTCATTATTAGCGCTGTTTCCATGGCAACAGGACGTGTTTGCCAGGCAGATCTGAGACGGCCGAGCCAGAGGGTTCACATTCGCACAGACACCCAGGGAGATTCAACAGACTGTTTGACAACAAGCAGATACTGCATCCTACTGCATGAGAAGGCGACTGTAAACTTCAAAAACATAGGCCTGGTGACATTCAGCCCTCTGATTAATATCCCGCAGTGTGTCTGTTTGTTTTGTATTTCTGGGTAATTTAGTGAATAGCAACACAGCACTTATAACCTCAGATTACATGTAAGAGCTTTAATTGTTGATTGCTTGGAAGAGCAGAAACTTAAAAACACATCTGTCATCATGTGTTTGTGTCCATCTTGTCCTCTCTGTGGCCAATCTCCAGCACAAATCTTCATGCTGCACATTTCATTCCCAATAAAACAACACAAACAACCATGTTTTCTGTGGAAAAGCTGCAGTGATTAAGTTTTTCTTATTACAACAATGGATCAAACGAAGTTTAATGTGATAGGTGTTGCTCACAATGGCTGTCACCCTGCTCTGCATTTCCTTTTTTGTTTTGTGGCCTCTTAACTCTTCTCTGATGAGTCCAATTTGCAACTGTTCACCTGTTTTCAACCAACAAGCTCTCATAAAAATCCAGTGTACTAGAGCTGCAACTCATGACTATTTGAATTGTTGATTAATTTGTTGATTATTTTCTCATTTGGTCGATAAAATGTGAGAAAATGGTGAAAAAAAGGTTGATAAGTGTTTCCCTAAGCCCAAGATAGTGTCTTCAAATGTCATGTTTAGTCTACAATATTCAAAAAACCATCACAGAAGGAAAGAAACCAGAAAATATTCACGTTTAAGAAGCTAAAATCTGAGAATTCAGACATTATTTCTTAAAGGTTACCTTAATTCAAATTATTTTCCAATGAATACAACAGTATAGTTGTTAGTTGGTGGAGATTTTGGTGTGGCTTTTTCACTGAAAAAGAGCCAGATAGGAGAGGCGGAGAACAAATTGGAGCTAAAACGAATTAAATATTGGATTTAGATTAGTCAAGTGGCCAGAGACACAACATTATAGGAGAGTTGCTTCATTTGTTCTGTATGTGTAAATAGGCAACTGTTTCTATAAACCTATTCTTTAATGTGATAATGCCAACATTGTGTTTTTAGTTTGTTGCACCTTGTCAAAGCTATCCGCTCATCACTAAACACTAGACAAAGTTAGCACTTAGCTTGTGCACAAAGTAAAGCATTTTAGCAGCAGTTAATCCAGATATTTCCCTCAGGAGTTGTGTAGAACAAACTGGAGTTAAAACAAAGTAAATATTGGACTTAACATTGACCAAGTCGCCAGAAGCATGACTTCAAATGTTGCTTTATTTGTCCTGGATGTGTAAATACACAACTGTTCGCTAATCTCTATCATAATGTGATAATGTCAACATTTACTGCAGCACCACATATAAGAAAGCAAAAAAAACTTTATCTTTAAAGCTACAGTAATTAACATTTATGTTGATGTGCATCAAATTACTATGTTATTGTATAAGGGTTTGCATGTTGTGACAAACCCACAGAAAGTTACTGCACTTCTGTCTATCTCTCCTCAGCTGTGTGGAGTATTTTAGTGTCAGTAAGCTTTTTGTTTTGGTGCTCACAACTTTAAGGTTTTGGCAAAGTTTCAGTGCTTTCAGTGACCTTTATCAGTTGCAGCAGGGAGCTTTTTCAGTGAAGAACATTTTCTAAACCCACTGTACGCTACCTGCCTTGCACCAAATTTTCATGGTGAACCATGTAAAGCATTTTAGCAGTAACAGGGCCAGATATTTCCCTTGGGAGTTGGTTCAGAGCAAACCACAGTGAAAACAACAGCAAATATTGGTTAAGTTGCCAGAGGCACAATTCCAAAGGAGTGTAGATTCATATCTGCTGGATGTTTATAAAGGTAAATATTTGCTAAAATATTTGCTGGAACACCTTTAAATTGACTTTTCCTCCTCCCTTAAAGTTGTCTTAGTGGATTTTTTTATTATTTAAATGGATCACACCTATATGTAATGTGAAAAAGAGCATTTTTAGTGACAAAAGCACAGAAAAATTCTTGTCATTCTTGAGTTCTGGTCCTTTGTATGTAGTAATTAGGCGTCCATTGTTTTGGTTTTATGACCCGCAGTGTTCCTGTTTTGGCTAATTCTCACCGCCTTATTCCCAGCAACATCAGGCAGCTGATTTCAGGGAAAGATCTCTCAGAACCCACTGTACACCGCCATCCGACTTCATGAGGTGTTTTTAAGTCAGTGTTTTCTCTTCAGCTTGTTCCACTAAACCTGCAGAGAATGAGAGCTGCAGCTTTAAACTTTATGACAAACAAAGCATTTAGGTCTGTATTACATCGGATCCTCTTTCAAAAGTGGTGTATCGTTTTCATGTAGGTCAGTGGGGTAGCACATCTTTTTCTCCCTTAAGCTTATTTTTCTTGCACTGCCAGATTCTTAAGTGCGCTTGACCTCATTCTTGTGTGGCGAGTTTTCAGTGCTCTCTCCTAAAATGTCGGATTGACGTGGTCACGTGGTCCAGTGGTTCAATAACCAACAAGGCAGCCGATACAGGCCACTGAACACCATTTTGAAAAGAGAAACACACATATTTAATAGAATTGCATATTTCTGTTGTGTAATAGACAGTATCTGATATTTCTCTGTCTCCCACAGAAACCAGCGAACATCCTGGTGATGGGGGAAGGTCCTGAACGAGGAAGAGTTAAAATCGGTAAGAAGATTTGGAAAGATTATTCTATGAAACGCTACACGCGGTGTGTGGATTTGTAAATGATACAGCTTGCAGATACTCGTACCATTATGACAGGGGATCAATGAGGCCGTTGACTTGTTCGAGTGTCCGCGAGCTGCAGCATTTAACCTTGTGCCTGAGAGGTTGACAGAGAGCTCAGATCAGTGCTGTTACATAAGCCAGCTGGCCAGCGGACTGTTGAAGGGTAATGCTGCAATGTTGGAGTCTATTTTTAAACCCCGTGCTCCCAGTAATAGTACTGACTTATTGTTCCAGTGCAGCCAGACTCTACAACTGGTGCTGGCAAAGCTTTCACTGGACTCCACAGCACTAATAAGAGCAAATTCAGGGAGATATGTAGCTTATTTACTCATCTGTTATATAATTTTAATGTGACTTTTATTGTTTTCAGATTAAATTTACACGCTCATGTTCATATATGTTTCTCAAAAGTTGAGCTTTTTCTGGATGGCTCACTTTCACTTCCCACTTTCTATGTAAATAACAGTTTTAGATTTAACACTTAGAACCTCAGCAGGTTTTTTTCACTTCAATATAAAGTCCTGCACATTTACGGAAACACACAGCCTTGGCTAGAATAAAAGAGAACTTAGAAATGGTTTCTGTTAAGTATAATAAGGTTATAATGCCATAAATGACAAAAAGGGACAAATGAAAGTTGGGTTTGTTTAATTACTTATTTTACAAAAATCGCAAAAACTTTGCATCAGCATTTACAAATTTTTTTTCCCAAATCAGCACAGGTGTTACCAGTACTGGAAAAAATGTGGCTCCACATGCAATACATATTTTACTACTTGCATTTTTAGCTCGTTTTCATACCACTGCTCAGCTTGCAGTTCACCTGAATACTCTGAAATTTTGCTATACGACTGCTGGTTACAACTAAGTCAATCATGGCTTCACAGTTGTGCAAAAAAACACAATTTTTAGTTTTTTACCGAATCTGGTGAGAGCAAAAACTTAATTTTTTGGACAATTTTTAAATTTAGACATGTAGAATAAAGTGATTTTGATAAAATATCCCAGTTCTTTGCTTGGATGGACAGATACACGTCACGGATGAGTAACTAAGACAACATGCCTTTCAAACCTGCAACCAGGTTTAATGGTTAAACTTCTTAAAACAAAAGTTGCATCTTCATTTTGTGCACTGTGTCAACATTCTGCCAAATTATCTCGCATTTTAATGGCTACTGGAGATATCAAGGATTTTACACTAATAAACAAGCTTTGGAATAATTTGAATCACATATTTACAGAATAAGGCAAAGTAACATTTGTTTCCATTTAGAGCAGCTTTTAAGCTGTTGCTGTTAAAAGGAGTGAGTCTCTTGATAAATATCCCACTTGCAGCAGAAAATTTTTTCACTTTTTTGCTGCTGAGTAGGAAATATAACAATCTGAAGTGTGATTTTTCAGTTTGATAAATAAGATCCCAGAATGTAATTTTGGCAAAAGATAGGATATGTGTTTTAACATTAAAAATCTGCTTTACTTGTGCAGTTTTACCAGTTGTAGGTGTTTCACACTTAGCTGTAGTGTGGCCCTACAGCAGCCTTGGACGAGGGCCACCCTTCATCCTTCCATACCGCTCTCTGATAATGCCTTTGTTTGCTAACTGCATCTATCTTCTGTGCACACGTCCTTTAGCTGACATGGGTTTCGCCAGACTCTTCAACTCTCCCCTCAAGCCGCTGGCGGACCTCGACCCCGTGGTGGTGACGTTCTGGTACAGGGCCCCTGAGCTGCTGCTGGGGGCCCGACACTACACCAAAGCTATCGGTGAGTCACACGTGTTAAGAAAACCCTCATGTGTGCGTTAAACAGAACATTAAACTTGAACATTAAACTTTCAGCACTAAAACAGGACTTTGATCCCTGCTTGCTTGCATGACTGAAGCTGGTTTGTGTTAATCGACATGAGTAGCTGTGATTTTAGCAGCATAATGAGTGTCTCAGTGTCCCTGAAGGGCTCTCTGTGTGTAAATATGAATGCACATCAGTGGTGGATGATAAGGTGTAAGTGCTCATATGATCCCTGGCTTTCATCAGCGTGAGGCGGGTGTGTCTACACGTCTATATTTATCAAACGTGGAACATGAGACAACACTGCGCCGTCACAGTATTTCATGCAGCGAACACTCTCAAAGTGTTCCAGACCTCCAGTATGCTGGTGATTATTTCTATGAAGTGCGATCAAAAAGTTCTGAGACTGCGCCTATAAAAATCAAAAACTGCACTTTATTTAAATTTGGATGCTACCCACATCTAAGTGGCCTCTCATGAAGCGATACAGCACTTCCAGGTCTTCTGCAACACTCTTGTAACGCTCCCTGGAATTATTGTTATGTAATCATGTCAAGCAACGTCTGCGATGAGCACTGGATCTCTTAAACTGTGTCAAAACGATAATCCTTCAATCAGTCAGACTTTATTTGTATTGCATTTTCATGTAACACAACATGTAAAAACAGGAACTGAGGATCTGAAAGAACAGCACCCTAAATAGCTGCAATGAGGAAGCACCAGTGGTTGGATAAGTCAAAATTCAAAATTGTAAAATAGTGAAAAAGTAAAGTGGTAAAAGACAGGTAAATTAGATTAAAATGTTTTAAAAAATATCAGAAAAAATAGATATTCAAAATAATATCAATTTAAAAAAAACAATAAAATAATATTTATTATTATTATTATTATTATTATTATTATTATTATTATTATTATTATTATTATTATTATTATTATTATTATTATTATTATTATTATTATTATATTAAAAGAATAAAATCTATTAAATGCCAGGCTAAAAAGGTGATTTCAACTTGCATTTCATTTTGAGGAAGAGGAAGAAGTTGCATTGAGCTGGAGAAAACATGCTTTTTTAGCACTACATAAAAATCATGATATCTATGTCTGGCTATTAAATATAATTTCACAGCCAGCTGCTGGTTATCATAGCCTTAATCTGTGCAAAAACCAAAGTGTTAAAATTACATTTCACAGTTTCACAGATGTTTATGTGCCAAACTGTCTGTCAGCTGGCAATTTTCTGTTTCAAATGTTTATGCTAAGCTAATTTGCTGCTGACTGTGGCTTCATATCTAATGAATAGCAAAGGAAGTGGTGTCAGTTTTGTCATCTAAAATTTCCCAAATGCATTAAATATGAATGTATGATCATTTAGACCTACAGAAACCTGATTCAATTCTCTCAGTTTTTATTGCTTCTCAGTCAAATTCAGGTTCACTTTAACTTCACTTTGCTCTTTTAAGCATGTCTATAGTCATACATAATAGTTACACACCCATGTTCTGCCCGGAACTTGTTGGTCTTGTTGAAATGCATGTGTGTTTTATTTTATGTTAGTAGTTTAGAAAGAAGACACCAGTCACTGTAAGTGTTCACATACAAGTGAAAAGTTACTGCACATGTAAGATCAGTAATATATTAGGTTAAAAGTGGTTCCAATTCATGTAAATGCATATAATATAACAGTAAACAGCTTTAATGTGAAATCTGTCACCTTCATTTATTCCAGGAAGACTAATGCACTGTAGCTAATGTATCTGAAGAACACTCAGACTGAGTGGCGTCTGTGTGTGTTGTGTGTGTGTTTGTACATGCATCAGATATTTGGGCGATTGGCTGCATCTTCGCAGAGCTTCTAACGTCGGAGCCCATCTTTCACTGTCGCCAGGAAGACATCAAGACCAGTAACCCCTTCCATCACGACCAGCTGGACAGGATATTCAGCGTCATGGGTTTCCCAGCAGGTCTGTGCACAAAACACACAAATACACACAACTACACTCAGACAAGGCCACAGCTGTGTTTGCCTGCTGTTTTCTCAATCAGCTTTAATTTTGAAATTTGGGTTTGCATTTCAAACAAACTTGACTCGTGTGGAGAGTCACCAGGCTCAGCAGCTGGCCACACTCAGTGGATGCCGAGTGTTTTCATTGTCATCACTTCACACCGATCTGATTTCGTTTTGTGTTTGATGAGATATCTCGCACAAGTGCTAAATAAATGTCAACTGATTTACAGCCAATTCTGTGGAGTGTCTAGTTAACCCTTTGAATGTACGGGTCATTTTTTTCAAACACTATTATACACCTCTTGTCACCAGCACTTAGATTTGTGAACAAAAATTTTGAAACCAAAACATACATCAACAATGGTAAAGAAATGACTGAATCAGACTAGAATGAAGGTTTTTGACTTTTTTTGCCAAAGTCTTGACTTAAACCCAATCAGGAACCTGTGGACTGCGATGAAGAAACAAGCCAGTGTCAGAACGCGGACAAATATAGTTTAACTGGACCAATTCTGTCAAGAAGAGTGGTCACAGATACGATCAGAAGCTTGTAGTGGCTACTAAAAGCACCTAATTGAGGTGGAAATTACCAATTGACTTCTAGCCAAATATTAACTCTATGTATATTTTTGACCCAGCAGATTTTGTCATGTTTTCAAAAGACCTTTAATAAATGTATAAAAGAACCGCATAATTGTTTTTTTTGTGACAAAGAGTTAAAATTCAGAGTTGTAGAAGTCCTTGGAAACTGAAAGACTGCTATAATATACATGGTCTTTACATGAGTATGTAAACTTTTGTTAATAACTCCTTATATATCTGTATGTTTTGATATTTGTAGCATTTGTAAACCTGGTTGTGTTCTCTTGTTCCACAGATAAAGACTGGGAAGACATCAGGAAGATGCCAGAGTACCCCACACTGCAGAAAGACTTCAGGAGGACAACGTGAGTAGATGTTGTCAAAATCTGAGCATCGTCAAAAGAAACTCAAAAATAAAACGTCAAATGTGGCATCGTGTTCTCTTGTCCAACAGGTATGCAAACAGCAGCTTAATCAAATACATGGAGAAGCATAAAGTCAAACCAGACAGCAAAGTTTTCCTGTTGGTAAGTTTCCATCATTTCAAAGAACATTACATTGACTTGCAATAACCATAGCTACTACCTAACTAACCCTAAACCTTAACTTAAACCAGCTTAAAATTGCATGATTTTGGCCAGACGGATGGAGGAATTCCTACCTAAGTTGATACATAATGATCAAACAGGCTTCATAAGAAACCGGCAGACACAAGATAATATTCGCAGAACTCTTCGTATTATAAACCATATACAAAAGAAGAAAACGGAGGCAGTACTTATCAGTGTTGATGCTGAAAAAGCATTTGATTCAGTTAATTGGGATTTTCTTGATAAAATATTGCACAAGTTTGGATTACATAATACAATTTTTGATACCATAAAGGTGTTATATACCAATCCAACTGCAAGAATTAAAATTAATGGCTATTTGTCAAGCAGTTTCACTTTGGAAAGAGGTACACGACAAGGTTGCTCGTGGTCTCCACTTCTATTTGCATTGTATCTTGAACCATTGGCCCAATCTATAAGACAAAATCCGCATATTAAGGGTATAACTATCGGACAAAGGGAGCACAAGTTAGCTTGTTATGTGGACAACATTTTGGTCTAATTAGGACAATCGACAGACTCCCTTCCCAAACTTATGCTGCTGTTTGAGCAATACAGTCGGCTCTCGGGATGTAAGATAAATCTAAACCCGCCGGTGGAGATAACTACTAAGTGCCCTAGGATGTGGCAGGGTGAATCCTTAAAATACTTGGGTATTAGTATACCAAAAAAATCAAGCAGAAATTTTGGAATTCAGTTATACTCCACCGAAGAAAAAGATAAATGAACAAGGTGGAAGTTAATTCCTTATTTCAGTTTATATTTTCGTATCGAATCTATCAAAATGAATGTCTTACCAAGACTATTATACTTGTTTCAGACTCTACCAATACAAATTGATCAAATTCAATTTAATGAATGGGACAAGATGATATCGAGAAATATATGGGAGGGGAAAAGGCCAGGAGTCTGCTTTAAGATGTTGCAATTGTCTAAAGAGAAGGGAGGATGGGGCTTGCCATCTCTAAGGGATTACTTTAGCGCGGCACAGATGAAGGCATTGGTAAATTGGTGTGACATATCATATAATGCCAAATGGAAAAGTATAGAGGAGAAAACCTTTCCTTTCCCAATACAAGCTACTCTGGCTGATGCGAATATTCAAAAATATATTGACACTACTGATAACCCTTGGGTTCAATGCACTCTCTCTATATGGAAAAATGTGGTTAAAGGATATAACCTGAAAAAAGATGTAATGTTAAAATGGTATGCTTATGATTCTGACTTTCTACCAAACAAATTGGACTCACGATTCAAATTTTGAACATGAAAAGGGATAATAACTTCAAGCAAGTTGATTAAGAATGGTAAAATTATCAGCTTCGATACACTTAAACATAAATATGCACTAGAAAAACAAGATTATTATCGATATCTACAAATCAGTCATTATATAGAAACAAAAGTAGATACAGTGTCAGAGAGCAACATGGACTTACTGAAATAGTTTAGAAATTCATATGATGGGAAAACGAATAAGAAGCCAATTTCAATTCTGTATAAATGTCTGATGAATCGTACGCGTCATTCCACTGAATATGTAAAGACAATTTGGGAGAAAGAAGGAGGGATGACTATATCAGAGGAGGAATGGACTGCAATATGGAAACTCCAGTGGAAATGCACAAACTCACAGAGATGGAAGGAATATGGATGGAAAACCTTGATAAGATACTTCATCACTCCATGTCAAAAAGCACATTGTGATTGAACTCCTCCTATCTGTTGAAGACAGTGTGGAGACCAACGTGCAAACCATTTTCACATCCTATAGGACTGCCCATTTATTAGACAGTATTGGAAGGATGTTCATGGAGCACTGCATATGTAATTCCATCTGGAATAAAAGCTGTTCATTTCGGATGTTTACCAGAGAATTGGAGAAAAAAGGATAAATATCTAATGAGCGTTTTGTTGGTTGCAAGTAAGAAATTGATAACTAAGAAATGGCATGGTGGGATATAACAATGGATAATTATAAAATAGAAGAGATGACAGCATTTGTAAATCAAAAACAAGATTGGTTGTAGCATGTTGGGGAAAATGGGTTGCGTATATAAAAATTAAAAAGGCCAATCTAATTTTGAGTCTAAAAATTTAAAGACAATGTAATGGTCACTGCCTAATGTTCATAAAGATGTTCATGTTTCCGTTTATTTTATTGTATTTTATTTTACTTTCTTGGATGGGAAATTGTCTTCTGAAAAAAGAACAACGATAATATTGTGCACATGCTGGCACATGTGAATTGTACCCATCACTAAAAATCTGATAAAACTGAAAAATAAAGAATTAAAAAAATTTAAAAATTGCATGATTTATTGTGGAGTTGTTCTCTTTTCAATGTAAATCTTATTCCTCCACAACAGGCAAATACACATATTCATATTACAAGGAAAGATAATCTGCACAGATCAGAAAATATATGAATTTACAATCGAATAATTGTGGGAAGAGCCTTTTATTTATTTATTTTTTTGAAGTAGCTGTTTGGTTCCATTGCACAGATAACTAGATTATGAGTTGTTTTCACTGCGTTGAACTGCAGTGTGGCTAACAACACTGAGATCTGTGAGAGATGCAGGAAAACATGTAGTAACCTTGTCAACACAGCACTATTGGATAGTTGTGTTAAAAGCCTTTACCAGACTCTTTGGCATCCACAACCTTTTCTCTCAGGCACTGATATGACAGTGCTCTTTAGATGACCCCATGATGACACCATGCACCTTAGTAACAAAGAGAACAACATGTCAGAGGTTTAACCCGCTGAACACCAAGCAGTTTCTGGGCATTTTTTGCTTCTGTCACATTTTTACTCACAGTGGCCTCATTTTTCACTGCAGTATAGAGTCCTGCACATCTATAGAAACGACACAACCATGGTTAGATGTAGGCAGAGCTCAGAAATATATTTTGTGCAATATGACAGAGTTATAATGCCATAAATCGTAGAAAAATGTACACAATTTGTAAAAACCTGGTATCAACATGCACAGTATTTTTCCAAGTGTTCACAAGTTTTACCAATAATGTAAAAATGTTGGCTCTACATGCGATAGATATTTTACTAGTTACAATTTTAATATGTTTTCCTACTTGTGTCTTTCTTGCACTGTGTAAAACGTCCCTGATATTTTGTCAAATGACTGTCGCAGCTCAGTCACTAATGACTTCACAGTTGCACTAAAGTGTGCAAAATGCTTTGTTTAGTGGAGAATCTGACTAGAGTACAGAGTTTATTTTGGGAGAATTCAATTAAATTCAAGTTAAACATTTAGAATAAAGTCAGTTGCCAGCAGTTTTTGGTGATAAGAGGGTTAAAGACAGTGTTAATGGTTCAGGAATGCTTTGCTGCTTCTTCTGTTGAGAGACTTTAATGGTCTTTTCACACTTGTAGTTTGGTTCACAAGATCCCTTGTTGCCTTGTAGTTCTGGTCTTTTCGACCTGCGCAGTTTCTTATTACAAACAAACCGAGATGAGTAAACATGAGCTCGTAGGGACTGATTAGGTCACTCACTGGGAAATTTTGGGGATGTCACACTCCGATATCAGTATAATGACGCAGGGTATCACGTCGCAATGCAACTGCACAGCATAGATAAGGACAGTTGGAAAGGTGAAAATCGAATGGTTCTGTCTGATTTTACAGCTCTTGTCTCTGATAAATGGTATAAATTTGGTGTTTTTTAAAAAGATATTATGTCTTTCAAAACTGATGGTGGGTTTTAAAAGACATACTTTCACGTTCTGAATATTTGTTCATTGGTAACAAAAGATAATCAAGGGTTTGCTTGTTCAAATATGTTGTAAAAGTCAACAATTTTCATAGGATGTCCTTATTTTTAAATGATTGTATGTTTTGTATAAAAATGGCTATAAACCTCCAGTTTAAACCCATCTCACAAACACGTATGAACAATTTTAAAGTCTCCACTCAAACCCCACAGTCACTGTTTCGGTTCTGCCAAAATATTCGATTCCGATTATTTGGATCTCAAAATTAATATTCGGATACCACCATAATGACCGAATATTCGGATATCCAGCCCTAAAAAAGATTGAGCTGAATGTAAAGCTGACAGAAATTGTGTTTCTAGTCCAGAATCAGCAGCTGGATTATGGGTAATGAAGTCTTTGAGTCCTGAATAGAAATCTGTTCCCTTCCTTTTTTCCTGCTAAAATACAACCTACAGCTGTAAGAAATACTTTATTAGACTTTGTTTTCTGATTGTTCTCTGTAACTATAAAGCTTTTCTGATTGTTATTATCTTTTTCTGCCCTCAGCTGCAGAAGCTCCTCACCATGGACCCCACCAAAAGAATCACATCAGAGCAGGCGCTGCAGGACCCCTACTTCCTGGAGGACCCTTTACCAACCACTGAGTGAGCCTCAGTAAACTTTTACAGAAGGCTTTCATTTGTCTTTATTCAGCAAAAGCAATGCAGTGGTTCACCTCTTACAGTGTGAGGGGTTTTTTCCTTTATGTTTGTCAAGTCTTCCTGTTTTTAATCCGGTGTTTTGGTTCATAGAGTAAAAATTTACAGTATGTTGATGCAGAAGCGCTTTAATCGCCGATGTTATCTGTTTTTTTCCAGTGTGTTCGCAGGCTGTCAGATCCCCTACCCAAAACGTGAGTTTCTAAATGAAGACGAGCCCGAGGAGAAAACAGAAAAGGTAATTATACAGTGTCCCAGCATGGAAATAATTTGATCAACTGGCCATAAAGGGAATTAAATTCAGAACCACACAAAGTTGTTTCATTTAGTACCTCCTCATTCAGAATATTGTATTGTCTTTTATGGGTTGTTTTTCATGGTCACATCAATTAAATGTCAGCACTAGAAAGCCACGTCAGCGCTGGCTTCAGCTGTTCACTTACATTCATTCTGTATGTTTGCATAAAAACATTTAAAGAGCTGATAGTTTGATCAGATAATCTACTCACAGATTAACATCAGTTTATAGGGTATTTTCTTTTTTTACACCTCCAAAAACACCAAAATATGATCACACTTTTATTAAATAGAAAAATGAGACAAATAATAGAGACAGTATGTAAGCACACTGAGTTTACAGCATTAAGTAAACAATTAATTGAAATTCAATACAACAGTTCTGAAATAAATTCTGCATTTTTATGAGATGCATAAAATTTTGACGCTTTTGCTGGAAATGTGTAAAACTAGACAAGATGTTGTGTATACCTCTGAGGTCATAGTTAAAGTAGTGGACCACATTATATTGAAAGGTGTTTGTGTTTTTTTTTGTCCTCCCTATTCATAAACAAAATATCAGAAATATCTCTGAATATGATGCAGTTCAGTACCAACACTGTCACTAACTGTGACCTCAGTGCAAAAACAGCAAATATAGGTGTCACCTCTATGGCAGTTTTGAATGTAACTGAACATTATAGTATGTTTTTTGCACTGACTGATGCAGAAACCAGTGAGATTTTTAAATGTTCAGGGTAAGATTGGATCGAAGTCTGTTGCCACCTTTGGAGAATTTCAACATCAGCTATTTGTGAGGTCTTCGACATCTCTGGCGTTTATGCTTCATCAAACTTATTTTTTTCTGATTTGGAGAGGAGTCATTACACATTTCCTGAAATTACATAACAGAGCAGTTGAACATTCAGTGTTCAGGCAGTGACTTGTACACACATCTTAAGAATGTAGCGCTACAGTTTTGCGTAGTTTGTATAAAAGGTCGAGGCTTGATTGTGCCACACTTGTGCATTAGAAATGATCTAAAACCCAGAGCGGTGTGAGGCTGGAAGCTTGTCATAGTGAGATTGTATTGCTGTCCAGAGAGATGAATGACGGAGGAAGAAAAACACAAGCTGGACAAATATGAGCTGCCGGTTTAAATCTCACAGCAGAGCGGCAGTCAGCTCACCTCTCCAGGTGAAGGTCGCAGAGTTTCCATATCCGATGGACTTAAAAAGTCCCTCAGTTATATATTGACCCGGATACAAAAACTGCAAAAATATGAATTTTAATGGAAAAACTGATTCCCTTAACACTATAATATCTGCATAACGCTTTCAAATACAGACTTTATGTCCTAATTTCCCCAAATTACAATCACTCATAAAAGCAAGGAGGCTAATGAATGTCAAACAAAGAAAATAATCTTATTATTTAGTCTATAGAATCTAAAATAGTGAAAAAATACCAGAAGTGCAATTATCATGAAATGGAGAAAAGCAGCAAATCCTCACTTTGGAGAAACTGTAATGATTTTGCTTGCAAATGACTGAAATTCTTAATTGATTATCGGACATCTTTCAGATTATTTTTCGGACGATGAATTAATTTTTTTTAGCTGAAACTTGTCACTATATCAACATATAAACTCAAAGCAGAATTCTCAAACTGATTATCCGTCAACATTTTTGAATATATCTTTCCATTAGTATCTGCAACAGACAAAGTCTCACCTAAGCCTCCATCTCACAGAGACTTCCATTTGTTTTTCAGGCTTTGTGGAATTTTTGGAGGACTGTTAAATTCTTAAAATGTTCTTAAAATTACAGCTTGTCTCCTTTAAAACATCCTTTCAGCTGTGCAATGGATTTAGTGTTTTATGTGACAGTTTGATCGTCTCAGTGTACCAGATTCCCCGGACAATTCCATCGTATATAATGTTACAGCAGAACTGGTTCGTAGAAATCTGCAGCCCCTTAGAGTAAACAGGCTCTCCCCTGTCCCTTCAGTTATTTTTACAGTATAATAAATCACTATGGGGACTCGGCGGTGACTTTGCCAGAGGCAGGGACACACTGTACATGCAGTAGCAAAGTGCAGCAAAGAGGCCAACCAACGCAGCTCATCGTTGCATTTAAAGCAGCTGAAAAAGCGCATTCTTTGCCAAAGCTTTGTTTTAAGAAGCAGGTCACGTTGTGCGGTCTAAAAAGAAGGCGAGCGCTAAGGCAGCGATGGACGTCTCCATGTAATTTCTGAGAAGCTGTAGCTCCTGTATCGTATTCACAGCTGCTGTCTAGAAAGCAGCAAATGATCCGAGTGTGATCAGAGTGAGAGGCTTGGCTTGGTTTTATTCCTTCAGTATAGAATAGGCAGAAGCAAAAATAGAAAATGAAGCTAAATTAAACAAACTCTTTAAAACTGACACATGACACAGGATAAAACGCTACTCAATGAATTTAACTGATGTGAGCCTCTGCTGCAACACAGATCTGATTGTGGCACATACAGGTTTGTTCATCACACCTATTCTAAATACAGTATATACTGAAATACATAGTGAACCACAGAAAAAGGGTTTTCTCAATTTTAGCACATTGAAAGATCCATAAGAGCCATAACTATGAATTTTGTCAGGATTATGACTGTATTGTGTCTTTGCTGGTGACTTTATGAAAAAAATGTAACACCTGACCAATTTACACACAAATTGCTGCAAAATACAAAATCATATGAGCAATAATCATCCCTTTTATAATTGAATATGCTATACTTGAAGAACCCTTCCAATGAAAATTGAGTTTCTGCCTCATTAACATGTCCAAATAATGGGTTTTATGTGCTCCAATGGTTGAGCATTTCCACTTTAAAATTGCAATAAACTGATGACAGGTTTAAAAACACAGATTCAGACTTCCAGGGTTTTTATGTAAGAAACTGGAGGAACAACTTCTGTCAGCCGGCAGAGTTGGACTTTCTGAATCGTTATTCATCCTCATAATCAGATTCTAGTTTGAACGTGTTATCTTTGACGTACTCCAACATTACAACTTGCCGTTGTGCAGCATGAAGTAGTTTTACAGTGTTTGAATGGAATCATGAGTGAACTAGTGTGATCATGATCTGGTTTGTGCAAACTTTTTTTTTTTAATTTAAAAGAGACATGTAGAAAAAAGCATTTTGATTAAATTTATTGACTTCAAGCTTAGATTTGGTTAAATTTGCCATCATCACACTAGATTAGTTCCAGGACTGTAGAAAAGTTGAAAATCCGAAAGAGACTTTTTGTTTTTTACAATGTCTGCAATAAATTCTGATATTTTGGTGATTTTTCAAACATAATACGTCTTTCAAACCTGCCAGAGACTTTGGGGGTTCAGAGGGCTAAGGTATTTCAAACCAACATTTTTTAATTCTCATGTTATATCTGGAATCAGTCTATATTTACTGTTTAGTGAACTTTATTTATAGTCTGCCATTAACATTTAGAGTATGAGAGTGGCAATTTATCAACCATACAAAATGCTCAAAATTTCCAAAATTGATAAAAAGTGTGCTTTTTGCTTATAGTCCCACCATCTAGTGCACCACATTTTATGTAAGTACTGTATAAGTACTGTTTCATAAATCAGAATGAATAAATAAATAACAAGGGGACTTTGGACACAGCAGAGGTTTACAATACTTGTTAGCAATCTTCTTTTTTACTGCATTTGTTGGCACATTGCTACATGTCTGGCTGGACTATGTATCTTATGCATGAATCTAAAGCTTCGTGCCACTTCTAGAGGTGAAAAACGTAATTTTGTGCAGTTTTTAAGTGCACCTTTGAAAACCCATTGTAATAGATGTAGAACGATCAACTCTTGACATTGTTGCTACGGACATACACACAGTCTAATGATCTGACACCATAACTGACCATCTTTAAATCACGTAATCACCAGATGAAGTATCACACACTGTAAGTAAATAATTGAGGTGTGGCCTTCCATGCTGACTCCACCAAAGGTAACATTAAACTCATGTGGATACTGCAGCTCTCACCAATATATACAGGTATTGAGTTTCACCCTGATGTCACACGAGTTAATCAACTAATGTGATTTCTCTTGTGCTCAGTCACATAAAGCACATTGTGCAACAACTTCTGCATCTGGGCCTCTTTTGAAAACATTTGTGTAATAGATGGTCCACGAATAACACACAGACAAACACAATATGAGACAGCACTATTGTCTAATTACATAAAGGATTTTCTCTAAGGTGAGCTGCTACATGTTTCCTTCTTTGTCTCATCAGTTTTACAGTCATTTCTCGCATTCAGCTCAAGTTGCTTTTATGCTAATGTTTTATTCAAATTATACACTGGTGTTTTGCCAAATTCGAGTTCATTTCAGTCACTTCACTGAGAAAGTGGATCACAGAAACAGACAAAAATAGCCACCAGCTAAAAATACAGCAAACAAAGTAACCGTTTCAAGCAAGATGATTTCACACATTTTCCCCGTAGCCACACTCCCTTTTGTTAAGCTGTTGTTATTTGTGTTGTGTGTCTGTCTGCAGAATCAAACCCAGCAGCACCAGCAGACGACGGGCCAGACTCAGGCCCAGAACCAGCAGCAGACGGCGGCCCAGCAGGCTCCTTCTCAGCAGAGCTCGGCTCAAACCAACGGCACTGCCGGGGCCACGGGGGCCACCACTGGTGGAGGGTTGCAGCACGGTCAGGACCAGGGGCCCCCCAACAAGAAACCTCGGATCGGGCCCTCTGGGACCTCGTCAGGCACCGGGGTGCTACAGTCAGAGTATCAGGTCAGTGGGTTTTTAGCCTGATATATCTTGTTTCCATTTGAGTAAAAAAAAAAAAATCAGCGAGCCGCACTGTTGCACTTCTTTTTTCTTTTGATACTTAGATTTTATTTAAATAGAGGAAGAATTTTGGTGTATCTGTCCTTTCTTTCTGTGGATGCACATAAATGAGGATCTTTTCTAAATGGCAATATAACATTTGATGGATGGTCAATGTAGTCTGAGGAAGGGCTTTGACTTTTCAGGAATTTAATTCACTGATATAGCCAAAAGCAGCTTTTAATAATGGTTATTTAATCTATATTATTCATCTATCTAATCTTGTAGAATGATAATATATCATAATATGTATGAATATCATAATGCAAAATATCACATTATGTGCATATTGTGATAGAAGATACATCAAAATACCCATTTATAGTCTCTATTAGTCCACATATGAGGTGAGGTTCTTCAGCTTTACCTCCCTGTAGCTGTTTCCTGATCTCTTTAGAACAACTTTTCCTCACAACAGAGAGAAGTGAAGGAGCTACTGTTGAGAGAGACACATACAAACATACACTTACACACAACACAACAACAGCCTGGTGTCTCGCTGATAAGGATTGTACATTCCACACGGTCCCGCTGACAGAGCTCATATCAAGTCACCGTGGTGCCTGTGAGCTGTTGTTTTTCTTCTCAGAGCGTCTGTCGTATTGTTGACTCGACTCTTATCACGAGGCCAGAAAGAGCAGAGATTTCAGAGTGTTGGAAAGAGTGCGATGACATGTAACTGTATGCAAAAGTTTGAGAAAATGACATGTAGACATTTTAAGGATGAACTCATACAGCGTCATCTAGAAAACACAAGCCTTTCTTCAGATGTGAATGCACTGATAATTTTTATTTCAAGACCTCAAAAAAGGGTGGGAAACACAGTAACTGTGGCAAAAATAAACGACTAATGTGATTTGTTTTCAACCAAACATCTGCGTATATTTGCAAGGGCAGGGAGGTCATGTGTTGATACTGCACAGAGCTGTGTGATAGAGGTGACTGGTTTGACCTCTCCTGTCTCTATCAGCAAGGCCACATGGAGGCGACACCATCAGACATACACATAATACATATACAGATATATATATAGTCATGCTTATGAGACAGCTGCTGGCTGTCAGGCCTCAGCAGATGTATAAATAAACCAGTGGAGTGGGCGATATACCAGGAGGTGGCTAACTGTCTGACAGCGCCGTCACTGTCAGCGTCCTACTTTTAGCCTCATTGATTCGTATCCACATATATCCCACCATGCAGCACTCTGCAGTCACTCTCCTGAACAGCAGCAGTGTTGCACATGTGACCTGGTCTGTGTGGTGCAGATATGCAACCGGTTCACTTGAGGTCTCCGACAGTAAGTTGTCATAACTGTGAGTTGTTGCATCCTGTCCTGCTTCTTACTGCATGCAACAGGTTTTGCAACATTCTTTTTTTCTGATAAAAATGTCTTTCAGTTCATGTTTTCCGTCACTTACATAAAATATGTAAATTTTTAGTTCTGCACTTTCTGGTTGAGATAAAAATACACATCTTTGACAGTTCATTCCCCCAGTGTGTAACTCAGACTTTTCAGCTCACTGAAAGTCTCCTAAGCAAAGTCAAAATAAACCAAGTAATGTCTTTAGAGATGCAGCCTTGGCAAACCTCATCCTGAACCACAAGAAACTTTGTACAATAGATTTTTAAGAGTGAAGATCATTTAAACACCAATTTCACCCCCAGTTGGGCCATGAAAGCAGCTTTTTAAGATCACAAAGTCTAACTTAGGCTGCATAAAACAAATGAATGGACCAGTGAACTGGACAAATCTGAGTATAAACTTGTATTTTGACCTGATGGAAATTGATTTATGCTGCACATTTTATGACAGTAATCTATACAATTAGTCTTATCACACTAAAGGTTTTTGAACATGCTAGATTCTGAAGTCATCTCTTTGGTTGTTAGAGTGGTTTAAAGAAAATTGACACCAGCTAGTAAACAAAGTTATTTCAGTTTTTTCTGTTTGATTTTTTTTAAGTAAATGAATGGATTTAGTGGTTTCTAATAGATAAATTACCAATTTGAAAACTTATTTTATATCTGCGATGTCACAAAGCTGAAAATACTTCCACAAAATGACTCCACAAGCTCCAAAAGACAACAAAAACCTCTGACCATGTGTTGTATGTTAGCTGCAGTACCTGGTTGTGCCTCTTACTGTCTAATATTGTAGTGGGGAGGGGGTAAGTTGGACTACAGGCAGTTTTGCAAGAGCATTGTGGGAGTTTACCAACGGACATCGTCAGCTTGGGAAATCCCTTCTTAGAATGACTACAGCCTTTAACAGCTAATTACTAGCTAACTTTTAAGATAAGATAAACTTCATTTCTCTTCACTGGGGAAATGCACATGTTGCAGCAGCTAGATAAAAAATGGAGTCTAGAAACCAAAAGACAAGAATTTAAAAAATAGAATTAAGATAAAAAAAATACTTCATATTTACAGATATGGCACAATAGATGACTGTACCCAAACTGACACAAACACAGTGTGTAGAAATGAACAGAAAAGTTGTAAAGATAGCTTGTTATTGGACTTGAAAAAATAGAGAGAGAAAATAAGGGTTAAAATATGTTGTTGCACCTGAAGAATTATAAGGAGAACAATGTTAGATACTCTTATTGATCCCAGAGGGGAAAATTCAGTTTTTTGTTTATCATGTCAGAGTGCATGGTCAGCCAAACCTAGAGCAAAAAGAGCTAAAGGCCTTGCTTTAGGGTAATGTTTGGACTTTATACTCCGACCCTCCAATCTGTCGTCCACAGAAGGGATCAACTGATACGGGTTTTGTTTGTTTGTTTGTTTGTTTTGTCAATTTTGATTATTGGTACTTGAGAGGGACTGAGAGATCTATACATTACATGTAATGCTTTAACAGCCTGTGATAACAGGAACAAGGTTTCTTCATTATTCAGGGTGGCCATAACTGAAAATGTAAAATAGAAATAGGAGCGATCAGATTAGGACACTCTCCTCTGTTTAATTTACTGAGATTGATCAGATTGTCTCCTGCAGTTAAGTCTGCTGTTCTTCTCTATTTTCATAGTTTTTCGCTGCTTTAACATTTTATTGTCTACTAAGGTCCATATCTTAAAGCTTTATTAATTATTGTTTTCCAGACTCTGTCTCCGGCTAATCTGTGGCTGCCATATAACTTAACCATTAGCCATTAGCCATTAGCGTAACTGCAGACACTGTCAGAATAACTTATTTCCTGGATTGTGGTAACATCTTGTGTTTCTTGTTCAATTTTTTCAGTCTCTGCTTGAGAGTCATTTCTCAAAAGATTTCTGACACCATTTGAGACCTGAAGTGGTCAGTCAATAAAAATACAGATACTGATGATCAGGGGAAAAGAAAAGCCAAATGTTAATGAAGATGATCCACCAGGCCTAGTTCACAACTGTAATGACTAAACCATTACTTACACATAATGTTATTGCATATTATGAGCAAAGTTTCCAGAAATTTGGCAGGTAAAACAGGACCCCTAGTGTAAAGCTGAAATGTTTTTAGTGGTACTCATGATAAATAAGCTGCTTCTTCTAAAAACCACATTAAATACCTGCTCACATACAGGCAGCTTTGTATGTTTAAGAAGAGCTCACCGTTGTGTTTCTCTTCTCTGTTTCACTGTCAGCACTCCGGCTCCCGCCTTGGTTACCAAAGCAACGTCCAAGGCTCCACTCAGCCCCAGAGCACCATGGGATACTCGTCATCCTCCCAGCAGAGCTCCCAGTACTCCCACCAGACCCACCGCTACTGAGGCCCCCAGTCGCTCCTGAACCAGCAGAGGAGTCGCCTCCTCCTTGTCTTCAACCAACCTCAGCAGACGTCGCCCTCGACCCCCTCGTCCCGGTCAGACCTCCGTCCCTCCACAACGTCATTCCAACTCCTCCTTTCTCCACCTTTTACCCGACAGCCTTCCACGGCAGTCTGACATGAAGGCAAACAAACATAGGAACCAAAAAATAATAATAATCCAACATGTTCTGCCTCATTGGGCTGGGGAATCATTTTTAAAAACAGCTGAGAGAGAAATTGTAAGATAGATGTGAAGGCGTCACACACACAGACTCAGAACCATGGCACTTACAAACACAACGTTCCTCAAGAGGAAGAATCGCAGCTGTGTTCATATATGTACATTATATAGCACCTTTTTCTATTTGATTTTTTTTCTTGCTTGTTTGCTAGACTTTTCAAGGTTACCTTGATAGTTGATGTCACTATAAATATTGTTACATATGGAAGCGATTGGATGAAACAAAACGCAGGAGAAAAGCCCTTTACTGTCATCTCTATTACCTTGGATAATCAAACGAAAAGGAGCAAAAGTTTTAGCTGATGCAGAAAAAAAAGTTTCTACACCGTAAAATAAATCAGGGAAACATTAAAAGCGCAATTTAACTTAAACTTCTTATTATAGGGTTTCTATATTTAGATCTGTTTGTGTAGATTTGGATTTGGACTGTAAGAAGAGCAGTTGTCTTTTTACAGCTTCTGTATATTCTGATCACTCCAAAACTTTTAGAGATGCGAAACATTTGACAGCCGAGCTTCGTTTCCTCTGACAGCGTTTTTCAGGAGGTCCTCTTGCTTGTTTGTGGCCGGCAGCTCTGGAGTGATTTTTTTCTTGTCCAGGAGCCACTGGTGGACACTATCGCTCCGACGCCCGTCTTATCATGGACCCTCAAAACTTTTCAAGGTTTCCGAACGTGCGCATAAACGTACAGGGCAGCTAACAGTACGCCCCCGAACCCCCCGACATATGCTTCTTGAGACTGTTACTGCCTGATGTCAGATTGTTTTTTAAGGTTTTATTGTTATCGTTGTTGCCCTGTGAGTGTGTGCGTGAATGAGCGTGTGTGTGTGTGTGTACAGTATGTTTTATATGCATGTTGTTTAATCCTTTTACTTACTAGACCTGCACTGACTGATGAACCGATCTGCAAAGAGCTGGAACAAACGTGGGGTGAGTTTTTGTCGCCTCGACCTCTTCCACTCCGCCCCTCTGGCCAAACACTCAGCAGGCTTTTGGTACAGACTGGAGCACATTCATGGACAACGGGTGCGTTCTTTAATATGTCCAAGCTGGTGGAGGCATGAGCAGCTTTTTAAAATCACTTTCATGTCCAGTATATTAACCTCCATGTGGTTTTATTCTTGAATAAAGGATTCGACAAAAGCTCAGGTTTGGAATTAAACAAAGTGAGAGTTAGATGAGAAGACTGATGTCACTCTGTTATTATAAGTAGCCAGTTAATTTAGGTTAGCATAATGCCTGGATTTAGGGAAAATATTACTATTTACTATTAATTTCTATTACTATTGCTTGGACTCAAATATGCCCTTCAGTGTTTGAGTAGATTAAAGTTTTATTAGAAAACTTAAGATGTGCTTTTTGGCTTTGGACTTTCCAGTCTTTATGCTAAGCTAAGCTAATTATCTCCTTTTTCTTCATATTTACCTGCAGACATATGAGTGATGTCAATCTTTTCATCTAATTATTGGCTAAAAAGCAAGGAGAACATTTCCCAAAAGGCCATTTTTTTCTCCCGTTAACCCTCTGAACCCCAAGTAGTTTCTATGCTCCTGTCACATTTTTACTCTCTGTGGGCTCTTTTTTCCCTGCAATATAAAATCCTGCAGCTCTATGGAAACAGCACAATCATGGCTAGGAGTATGGAGTCAAACATGTATTTTGTGTGGTAACAGAGTTGTAATGCCATAAATCATTTAAAAAAAACAAAGGAAGTTACATTTCTAAATTTATTTTACAAAAAAAATAAATGAAGAATAGGAATCAACATGTACGACATTTTTCTGTCTTCCTCTTCGATGTTACCAATGCTGGGAAAAAATAGCAACTCCGCATACTGTATGTACTTAACTACTTTTATTTTTCATTTGTTTTGATACTTGTCTCCTGTCTGCCTCTGTAAACATGGCCTGCAGTTCATCCCAGTTCAGCTCAGAAGTTTCCAAATTTTTGTCATGTAACTGTTGGTCACAGCTGAGTCACTAGTAGCGTCACAGTTTTGGTAAGGTGCGTTGAATTTTTAATTTTTTACAGTATCCGGTTCGAACAAACGGTTTAATTCTAGCAAATATAAAATGAGACTCAAGAAAATGATTGTTTTTAACTTATCACAATTTTAAGCTTCAATTTTTTTTTTCTCTGTTGGATAGGTGGATATCCAAGTATTTTCGTTGCTCTAATAAATGTTGTAATTTACATAATTTTGTAGAAGAAAACATGCCTTTCAAACCTGCCGGCAGGTTTTGGGATTCGGAGGGTTAAACACAGTTCTGAGTTACTCCACTACGCTCATTTAATATATCACATAAAGCATTTACAACTACAAGTAGGAATATTTCTGCCTTTTATTTAAAAAAAGAAAAAACAGAATGCAAATCAATTTGTTTTCAGTGTTTTTTAAAATCAAGTTGGATTTTTTTTATATGGGTACTTTCCAGTTTTACAAGTTCTTAAGACTGATATCTTTCAGAAAATTGTTTAGGATCCACTCTTATACAGAATTAGCTTTGGGGCTTTTACACTTTTAGAGATTGAAATGCTCACGATTATATCTTGTTGTTTAATTCAGCTAAATCTTATTAGCAAAAATAAAGGCAAAAATACCAGAAAGTAAATCTTAAAAAAAATGTAATTCAGTGTATACATTAATAATCCAACCATCTGTATATATGTGAAGTGGGCCATTCTATCATACCTTTGATACTAACAGTAAACATTGCAAAATTCCCTCTGCTTTCTTAATTAAATAAGATTATCAATGCAGGAGTTTATTTTTGAGATACTGTCAAAGTATTAATTTTCCAGTAAATTTACTGAAGATGGTACACAGAATGAAAAAAAAATAAAGAGAAAATCCTGTTTTCTTTCCCTGGCTGCTCATGACCAGCCGTTCTGCAGGTCGCATTAAAGAACGCACTCATTGGTTTGACTGTAACTGCGTTTTCCTCAGACAGATGTGGACACAGCAGGACTGGATTTGCCAGATGTGTTGCCTGCAGTGAGGTTAGGAAACACTGACACCTTGTGGCTGAAAAGAGAACTGGACCTCTGTCCTTTGTGAAACTGTAATTACACAAGTAGAATTGTTGCTGCACGAGTTCAAGCATTTTTTTTATTATTATTATTTTAAACCACAACATGCAAAACCTGAGTGCTTTATTATAAACATGATTATGTATTTGTGTCGAGAATTCCAGTCAAGATTCGCTTATGCTGAAAGTTTCTCCGTCAGTCGATACTGAATATTATTTGCATCTCGTCACTGTAACGTTCTCCTCGCGTTTCATGCATTGATAATAAGAGCAGCTGGATGGATTTATTACAGTTGATGTTTGCAATTTGGGGTCTTTTCCATTCAAATTGTGTTAGTTCTGCTTTCATTTTCCTTTATTTTAAACCAAAACAAACGTGCAGTTGGAATAATTTTGTAGCAGGATTCATGTCAAATCCTGATGTTCATCTTAAGAGTTTCATTCCAAGATGCCAATTGGAAAAAAATGACATCAAATCATTTTAAAAAATGTTTGATTGCAGAAAACTTTAAAATAACATGATTCCTTTTTAAGCTAGAGCAGATGAATGTCGTTTTCAGTTGACTAAAGATCTCACATATTGGATCTTGCAGGTTCGAAACAAATCTAAAGCTGCAGTAATTGATTTTTTGGGTCACTTGGGGCAGCAGAACAGATAAAATAGAACATCGTAGTAACGTAGAACATCAGCAAAAGAGATTCTAGAGTGGAGGCACCCAACAAAGCTCCAGTACTGTAACTTGTTTTCTTCCATATTCCTGTTGAATTGACAATATATAAGTATTATTCAAAACATTACCACCTTTAATCCTGACAAATGGAACATCTGAACCACATGGCATAGTGGTGAGAAAGGTGGTGTTCCCAGTCTGCTGTTTGCACTATTACAAATGTCATCTAAGTTTTTTTTTTTTAGCTCTGGAAAACACCTCAGAAAATTCCATTTATAAATTTGATATTGTTTATGCATTAAGAAACGTTTCCTTTATTTCACAGCGAGTAGCCACAGATTGAGACTAAACTGGAGTTGTGTTTCTGTCCACCTGAATACAATTCACTCTTCTTTTAGGTAACATTTGCTTTCTAACGTCAAACATGGCTTGAAAACTAAACAGTAAGCTAAAAGGAGCTACAGAGTTCCATAAATCTGAGGAGAGCAGCATTTCTGGTTAATCATTCTTTCTGGTTTTATCATTATGGGTGATAACTTTAACCCTCTGCACCCCAAGCGTCCATTTTTTTTTTTTTTTTTTGCTCCTGCCACATTTTTACTTACCACTTAAACATTTTTCTCTGCAATATAAAGTCCTGCACCTGTATGGAAGCAGCACAACCATTGCTAGAAGTAGAGATAACTAAAAAAGAAAAAAAAAACATACTAAAGAAATGTTACTATTTACATTCTACACATCAACTCTAGAGAGATATTTCACCATGCTGAATGTATCCTCCAACAACTTGCTCTTCTGTATACCATTTCTGCACCATGTTATATTTATTTTACTGCTCATGTATGTTTTATTTGCTCTCTAATTTGTTTACAGACTTGTCTCCTCACTGCTGTGCGTGAACACGGCCTGCAGTTCAACTGAACAGTTAATGACTTTTGGTCACTAGAAGATTTGGTCGCAGTAGGAATGGTGCAGATCTTTTTGGTTTTAGCATTTTGTTTTTGGTGTTTTTTTTTTTTTTTTGAATGAGACATTTAGGATCAAGTGATTTTGATAAAATACCACAATTTTAAACTTTGCTGTCAGAGCCATACATTACAAGGACGGAAAGTTGTTTTGTTTTTTTTTTACAATTCCTGGCTTTAAAAATGGTTTTGGTGGGAGTCGCCTTCAGGTTTTGGGGTTCAGAGGGTTAATATGACACATTTGATCCTTTGTCCATTTAGAAATATCGATTAGTGCAGCTTTAAAGCCAAACTTCAGGTAATAATTTGTACCCTAAATGTACATGTAAAGCAGTTTGGTAAAGGAACTCCTCACAGTGCTTGTCGCTTTAGTTCATCTTTTTCTACTCTTGTGTTCTGACAGTCTGGCAGACAGATCTGGGGGAGGGAGGGGGTGCAACAGGGTCGGTCACATACATGACGGGGATCAAAAACCAGCAGCTATTCAAAGGTTTTCTCCTCCCTTCAGTGTGTGCATATGAAGTGAGTAGCAGCGAGGATACGCTAAGACACTTTGGTCGTCTCTCTCCACACAAGCGAGGTGTCACGAGTATTATTGAGGCTCCAGCGAGAGACAAATTACTGTCACACAACTGCTATGCAAAGAAATCCCAGACTAAAGCTTTCACCTGCGCTTAGGTTTTGCAGTTGACAGGTTTTATTGTATTTTGATGGATGATGTGTATTCATTCCTCATCTAATATTGAGTACAGTAGTGCGAGACGGCGCTCACTTGTGTCCTTTTTTTTCACAGCATTTTAAAATGTACTCTAAATGAACTATTGTAAAGAAAAAGCATATATATGGATAGTATACAATCATATTTATTATTTCCATACATCTATGAATAATACCCCTTTTTTGAACTTCCCTCTGCCTTAACTATAGTAGCTATAGAAAGGGACCTCTGTCAGACAAACCAGGCATCGCTAGACCATATTTCTTGTCATTTTTAGAGTTACTTCCTCTCTATAAGCTCGCACGAAATGACGTCTAGTTACTGAATGTGTTAACGCCACCTCAATGTACAGTAGAATGAAGGTGACGCCGCTGTTTGGGATCACTCACCGGCTTCTCGTGGGTTTTGTTTCAACTTTGTCACACCTATTTTCCACAGTGTCACTGTTGTTACAGGAATGATAATGATCCACGTTTTTGATTTGTGTGGACGGTGCCTTTATTTTTATTTTTTTTGTCATCGTGTAAAGATGTCATGGGAATTTGTTTTAAAATTTTATGTCCTCATCTTCTTTGTCAGTCTTTTTCTTATCTCTTTTCCCCCTTGTTCCAATGTAGCATATTGTTATTTACACAATGTGGAAGCTAGCAGCTATATATATATATATATATATATATATATATATATATATATATATATATATATATATATATATATATATATATTTGACTTCACTTCATTGTGTCACACTTTTAAAGACTGCAAAGAATCCTGATGGAGGATTAGCTCTTGTTTTCTCTGCTAATAGATGTTGTCCTCACACATGAAGCGCAGTTATGTTTTGAAATGCTGTACATAAAAACTACATTTTAAGAATTTCTCATCGAGATATTGATACATTAATTGTCTTTTAATGCACTGTTGTTGCTCAACTATTTAGTGGTAAATAAAAATAAAAAGTATTTAATGTTTTTTAATGTCTTGCTTTAGACACTAACAGTTTCTGGCAGTGCTATGAAAGTTATACGGCAGACGACGCTCCTCTGTGTGTGTGTAGATATGGACGGACACACGTATTAGTACATGCCTTTTATGAAATCTAGTGCACCTCTAGGACGCTCTCTCCTCTCACACCTCCTCCTTTTTGATAGTATTGCATGTGCCTGTCTTTTTCCGATGGAGAACATAAGCACTTATTGTCGCCCTCAACAGTTTGTACAGACAGACAGACGCTCCATCTGCAAAACCTGAACTTCTGCGATGCCTTCAGTGCCCGTCAGAGTCGCTAAAGTCACAAAACGAGGTTCCACTAACTGTTTATCACGCCAGAGCATCTCTTAATAATAATACATTTTGCAGAAGGGGACTAAAAAAGTTTTTTTAATTGATGCTTTTGCTCCCAAAAAGCTCTCAGTGAGCTGCATCAGCAGAAGGCTTTGCAGGTTGGGGCGTCTGTCCACTCTTCTACATCTGATCTGTATTATGTATGAGTGTGTGAACGTGTGAGTGTGTGTGTGTGCACATGAGTTTGAAATATACATACGGCCTAAATGTATTGTCCTTTCATAGCATTTATAGATAAGGCAGCAATAGCTCAGCGCAGGAAAATCAGAAAAAGAAGACATTTATTTAGCTGCTTTTAGCAAAACTTGTCCAAATTTCACTGTACAAATGACTGTTAAATGAGAAAAAAAGTCATGTATATTTATTTTATATCCTCTGTTATAATAAAAATCTCTTTTGTCTCAGTCACTTTCATTCGGACAGGAGTCGTGGGGCAGCAGTGTGTTACAGCTGAGAGTGTTGGTGTCGCTGTTCACCACTTGGTGGCACCCAAGGGTGATTGTTCACTGAGCTGGTGCCATTCAGCTGCTGAATCATTTCAAGACTACAGAGTCTGAATGCTGCATAAATACAACACTCAGCAGTTCATATTAATATACCCATCTTATAGCCATCATATCCGCATTAACTGGGGTCCCTGTATTCGAGTGAATCTTTTGGCTCAAATTTGTGCAGTTTATCGTAAAAATGTCTCTTTATGGAAAGGAAAACAAATTGTAGGCACCAAGTGACAATTTAAAATATAGTAAAATATATTGCAGTAAGGCATTAAAATATTTACTGACATGTAGATCAGCTTTTTTCATTAAATCATATCCCTACTGAGTGAACACACAGGCATGATTTACTCTTCTGTCCTCCCTAATGTCTTTGGTCTGGGGAAGTAAAGTCTTTAAATGTGCATGTGGTCCCTTTTACCATTAATGAAAAATTAATACATTTTGATTAATTCATGACTTTAACAACACGTGTGCTTCTGCAAGATTTCTACTCACATTCAAAGTGTTCTGCACATGCAGAGCACATTATATGTATCCATGTTTGATATGCTGAAGAAAACAGACCTGCCTTTGTCTGAGAGATTGTTGTTTTATGTTTTTAATGGAGAGACTAATGCATTTGTTCTAAATAATATGGAGACTCTATTTCCTCTAATATCTGTGCCTAAACCTCAGTGAGTCATTCATTGCAAATTCAAGCAGTGCAACCAAACAAGGTGAGAGACGCACCTAAAATATTTCAGTTTGAGACATTTGTGAATCTATAAAAGCATCCATCTTGGATTTGAATTATGATTTTGTTATTTTCTTTTGGGTATCCCACTACAGTATTCCACAACTTACAGTATCAGTCAAAAATGTGGACACACCAAGTCGTTCAATGTTGCTTTTCTTTATTTTTCTATTTTTCTATTTTTACATCATAGAACAAAACTGAAGACAGTAAAACTATGAAATAAGCCATTATCAGTCATTCAAAGTAGCCATTGCTTGTCTTGATGACAGCTGGTGGTAAATATCTTAACCAGCTTCAGGATGTTGTCACCTGGATGGTTTCCAGTTAACAGGTGATACTGGTCAAATATACCTGGTGGGATTTCTTACTTCTGAATGAGGACCATAGTTATTTTGGGCCAAGGTGGTGTTGATGTACAGCAAATAGCCCCAATCATCTACTGTAGTGGTCCACATTATGGAAAGAACTGCTCAGCTGAGTAAAGAACAACAACAGTCCTTTGAGACATGAAGGTCAGTCAGGCCGGAAAACCTCAGCTTTGAGTAGCAAAAGCCATCAAAAGCTGTGATAAAGCTGGTTTTCGTGATGATCACTTTAAGAACTAAAAACCATGAGTTCCGCCTGCTGCAAAGAAGAATGTCTTTAGAGTTAGTAGCCTCAGAAATCAACAATTAACAGCACCTCAGATTAGAGCCCACATTAGAGCTTCCCAGAGTTCAGCTGCAGACACATTTCAATATCAGAAAGTTCGAAGAATCAGGCCTTCATGGATGGTGGAGCTGCTATAAAGAAACAACACCTGAGTGAGATCAAGAAGAAGCCCAGAACCCAAAGAATGAACATTAGACTAATGGAAGTCTTGACTTTAGTCTGATGAGTCCAGATGTGAGATTTGTGGTTTCAGCTGCCGTGTGTTTGTGAGATGCAGAGAAGGTGATTGGATAGTATGAAGCATGGATGAGGAGCAGTGATGGTGACACTGTTAGAAGTTTATTCAAAATCCAAGGCAACATTTAACCAGCATGGCTACCACAACATCTGTTTTTTGCTGCCATAATTTGTTTTGCAGTAGGACAACCAGCCTAAAAACACCACCAAGTTCTTTTAAAAACTGACAGAGTGATGATCTAATGTAAGAGCTCCAGATGATCCTCCATCAAAGTACAGAACAGTTTCTCAATTCAAGGTAAAATGTTTAACGATTCAGGAACAACTGAAGAGACGCTCCTTATGTGTACTCAATACTGTCAGGAGTAGAAGTTGGAACCAAAACTGAATAGACTTCCGCATTAGAAAAAAAAGGTTCAAATGCATTTTTGCCACTGTGCCTATGTGTTTTTTTTTTGGGTGAACCAACTCTAATCTGCTTGTATATCATCCCAGTAACAAGCTTTTGTAAAAGACAAAACTAATGCGTCTTCCAGAGAGCAACAAAAGTCTTCAAATTTGCACATTTGCTTCGTCAAAGTCAGCAGTAATGAATACTGCATGAGATTTCTAGATAAACTCAGATCATCTGTGCAATTTTCTGCCTATTTGCAGAGAGTTAAAGACTGTTTACTGCAGAAAATGTCCCTGTTACTGATCCTGCTGATGTTAGAAGGTTCCACACACACACACACACACACACACACACACAAACATTCATTACACAGGAGGGAATGTTTTCAGACGATTTCAGCACTTATATCAACCACTGAGACACTTTCTGCAAGATGCGTCAAGTAAGAGCTGCATTCAGTTCTCTTTATGGGCTGCTGATGTGACAAGTGGAACGAGTGCAGGCAAGCTGAGACTTGGCATCGACCTCACGAGTTCTGGCAGAAGCGCTGGATCGACAGATCAGCCTGCCTGCAAGTGCTACTGCTGCCACTTGAAGGAAATTTACGACTGACTTGGAGGGAGCTCAGCAGAATGTGTTAACGCAGATGATCCCATTTCCTGCTTCAGGTGCAGCTACTGAAGAACAAGATCGCCTCACATATGTGGACTCACTTCTGCACTTCTGTCTCTCAGCATATCGTTTAGATCAAATTTGTAGCTGCCATCTGTGTTGGCAGCAGGTTGGTTTCGTTTAGCGCAGGAAGGAATGCGTTGGTCTAATGAGACTTAACAGCATCAAATAGTTTGGTTGATTTTCTCCATAACTCTGCTCACTTCCACCAACACCTACATGCAGGTGCATGCAACTGACAGCATGACAAAACACATTGCACAACATACCGTGACAGACTGTAACGAGGCAGGATGTAAACATGATTGACACAGGACATTGTTTAATGTTAAAGAACCATAAAATAACAGCATACATCTGAAGTGACTACACACCTGTCTAATATCACCTAAATGTCAAATAATTACAAGTTGACAAGAAAAGCATTTCTACGGTTCACAAAGACCATATTGAACAAACAAGCGCCAAAAGTAAAACTCTGCAACAAAAGTGAATACATTTTTATCAATGAAACAACAGTGAGTACACCTGTGATTTCTAATTAGCTTAACTGCATGAACACAGTTATAAGATGATTTGTAAACACCAGAACCTTCTTAGTTTTGGACCTATGGACTGTGTCTATTTGCATGTCTGCATCATGGCATTCGCAGATGAACTGAGAAATCTGACTGTGAGACTTGCACAAAGATGGAAAATGATACAGGAAGATCGGTGACCAATTAAAAATCTGTGGAAACACAGCTGCAGCAGGAATGTTGCGCAAACGATAACATCGCTAATCAGAGCTGCAGGGGTAATCTTCCCAAAACGATGACACAAACAGTATGATATTTGTACTTTATAGCTGTGAAAAAAAAGATGGACAAGTGCTTCAGGCTTTGAGTTTCTGTGACAGCTCAGACACTTTAATCCTCCTGTTGTCCTCATTTACGGGCACCAAAAAATATTGTCTTTGTCTGAAAAAAATCCCATTTGTGGTCTTCTGCATAAAACTACAAGATAAAACTTGAAAAGCGGCTTGTTTTTCAGCTATGCACATTCTTTGCTTAGCTGAGACCGAGATAAATTTGCTTGGCTCAGATGAAGTCCAGCATGTTTGGTGTGAACCTGCTCAGGACTACAGTGAATGCATAGTCCTGACAGTGAAGCACAGAGGTGGATGAGTGATGATTAGAGGCTGCATGAGTACAAAAGTTGTTGAGGAGATGACATTTATAGATGGCAATGTGAACGTCTGTGGGTATGCCAAAATACTGGCTGACAAGATGACTCCCAATCTGCAGAAGCTCAACAGAAGAGGAATACTCTAGCGTAGTTAAATCCAAAGCACACTGCCAAAATCTGACAAAGAAAAAAGAGAAACTGTGGCCATGCCAAGAACGTCACCTCAACTGAACCCAATATAACATCTTTGGGGTATTTTAAAGAGAAAAAGCTAGAAAGAGCAGGTGAAAAAACAGTCTTTAGACAATGGCAAAACAGGTCTCTCCAGAAATTTGGTGTTTTCCACAATGTGAAGGATTGAGTTTGTCATCAGATTTAAAGGTGGAAATATCAAGTATTAAAAAAAAAAATAAAACATTTGAAGTTCAGTAGTAAAAGGTTCACTGATTTTCATTGCACTGAGTTTCTACTGTGAGGCCTGTATTTGTAATATCTAAACTATTACCTTTTAATTTTACATAAAAACAGATACCCTCTTGTTCAGTTTAGCAGTAATGCAATTGTTGAGAGTTTGAATCATTTGAATTATATTACACATGGGGTGTACTCACTTCTGTTGAACCCTGAAAAAGAAGCACACATTGGAACTAAAAAGGTCAGTCCACCTAAAACAAGAAAATCAAAAGAATTAACCAAACTAATATAAAAAGGACTTCAAGTTACCACACCCTCCATTAAAGGACGAGGTTGGCGATATTCTGTATTCTTCATGTCATAAATACATTTCACAAGAAGACTAAAACTCAGCAATGTTTTCATCCATCTTTACTTTCTTGCATTCTCAGACTCCACACAAAAACGTCTCTTTTTTTTTACAAAGTGCTCAGTAGATTCTTAAATAGCTGCAATAGAAACTGTAGTTCCAAACTTTACCCAAACGTTTAAGTTTCCAACACAGAAGTAGCACTAAACTGAATTCTGCAAAACAGGGAGAACCTGTTGTCTAAGCATGCAGGAGATATCGGACAGAAAGACGCCACCATGATAACAGAATGTCCTGCTTATCATCACATCACGCTCACATTGTAAAAATAGGGGTAGCTGTATTGATCCGTGGCTCATTTTCTGTCCAATTTCATCCCAGAAGGAAATTAGCACAAATTTTGATGGTGCCATCTGCTCCTAAAGTATGTTGTGTTGTGTAATGAAACCTGGATTATTAAACTAATGCTGAACCGGCTCTCACACCTCTCTAATGACTGTTTTGTAAAGACTGGATCTCCTTGCTCATTTCTCTGGGTGTGTTTTAGGGTTTACACTAAAATGGTAAAACCCGTTCCCAGCTCTGACTTTGTGTTGACCAGCTGCCTGCCTGGTATGGGATGTTCTGCTGCTGGCTTGGTGAACTCCTCCTCCTCCTCCTCCTCCTCATTGCGGTGGAGGCAATGTTTGTGCTAAAGGAGGGAAACTGTAGAGAAACAGAATGAATAGAATGATCTCTCCATCTAAAACAGTGATTTTAAAGATTTATACACCCAAACATGATTCCCCTATGCTTTTTGCACCAACAGATTGCTATAAACCTAAACTACTAGCTTTAAAGATGCTGTTGATTTTAAACTTGTGGTTGCGTGTAGTGACTTTCATATTGCTGAGCTATTAAACACTAAGAAAATAGGACTCCTACTGTATATAGAGGACATTATGGGATTATTTTGTTTGAAGCAGGGGGTGGATGAGGAGACACGAACTTGCTGTGTGTTTTCTGATGCTAGAAACTTTGAGATATGTTTTATTTAAAAAAAAAACGAGCTTCTGTACAATATTTATCGTGTAATAGGTTTCAAACACGATGGACCATTACAACGTGAGATTACAACATTAGCTGTTAGCTCTATGAGAGGAGGCGTGAATTTGCAAAACTGTTAACATGATTGTTTAAACTGTTTCATCTAAGAAGCACTGCAAAATGTATGAGGTGTGGCTTTAAAACAATGAGATTGGGCTAGTGTCAGTCGAACAGCAGTGTACATGCTAAACAATGTAGTATATATTGATCGATGGGCAGCATAAACAACCCGTAAAAGTTTTAATCTGCTTAAAAAAAAAAAGAAATTTAAATAACTGAATTACAGCATTATGTCTGTGTAGATTCCAGTCATCTAGGTCCTGGTAATATTAGGAGCTTCAGTAAAAGCAACTGGGCTTCTCTTTCAGATCCTTCAAGATGTTTGCTGAAGTTCCTTGGATTAGTCTTTGTCTCATTATTTACCAGCCACATCATATATATCCTAAATAAGTTTTGCATAGTCAGAAGCTGTCTCTACAGCGCCCCTGGTCTGGGTTGATCTGGTTATCATTCTGGTATAGAGGGAAAACAAAGATCTGACTAACTGATATTTCTTTAAATTAATCAGAACTGTATTGGGCAGTACTGAGCCCAGGATGCAGCAATGGTGCCCCGTGCACTTGGGAAACTTGTTTTGCTGGGACATTTGCCTTGGTAGTGCTACATGAAAGGTCTGTATCTATTAGCAGTTGAGAAATTGCAGTAAAAAATCGGAGTCATTGAGGAATCACCAGAGTGGGTTCAGGTAATCCATTACACACAGTCTGAAATATTTCACTGTGCACCAATCCACAGAGTGACACTGCTATATGGTTGAATTACTCTCAAGTATATCAAAATATCCATACCATTCTGACTGTGAAGACGTTCTCCTGGTGAAAATAGCTTTTCAATGAACACTACAGTGAAGGTTTATGTCATTATAAGCCTAGCGACAGCAATTTTAGCTCTGCTTCAGTAACTGGCTGAGTCCCTTCTAGGATCTGCAGCTCTGGTTGGAAAGTGCTGGGCCCATCCACCGAGTGTCAGTTTGACCTTAAGGGTAGGAGATCGGTGTCTGGAGCTCCGCCATCACACCACTCACTCCCAGTCTGCCTTCTGAGCAGCCTCCAACCACAGCTTGATGCTTACACTCCACAGACCTTGACATTTCAATTGCCTGTTAGTAATAAACTCTCCACTCAGCTCAAAACAGACCCAGACTGTGTTTGTGTCCTTATCTGTTACCTCCTATTGAGTCTAATGCACTTTGTTTCTTTTGCAGAGTTTCTCACATACATTATCTGGTCTTATTAAATACAACCTGCAAAGTTGATTTCTGTTTTATCTCTTTATATTATGTGATGTTTTCTTTCTTTTATCTTTCAAATGTTTATGAACTCATCCTCCCTGTGGCTTACTCATGTTTTTTCAGATGAAAACCTTCAATTTCTAACTAAATGTTCTCTTTCTGTTTTTGCAGCCACTGATGGAGTATGTGGGAATCAGTGCTTGTCTGCTGTAAGTCTTCTTCTTTTTTATTTCTTGAAAACCTTACGTCTGGGAAGCTGACAAAAAATTGCTGTCCAGTCACTACATGTTGCCTTTCTCAGCTGTGACTCCAAATCCCAAATAGTACGATACATTCATTACAGTAATGACTGATTTCTTTGTACATAGAATAAGTCACCACATTGCAGTAGGTGAGCTGAAACACTGAACAGCTGCCCTATAACTGGGTCCAATGTAGATCCCATGTATGCTGAGTCAACTGTCTGAAAGTGGTATTACATAAAAGCAGACAGAAAACATGCCTTTTCTCTCATGAAGATTAAAGCTTTGTTTTGGAGTGTTTACCTCATGTATGCTATATGTTTGCATTGCTTTCTCTAACAACAGAGGATCATGCAGTCTTACATGCAAATCCTCAAAGTGGAGTTATAAGCCTTAGCTCAGGCGTGTAATTACTACATACATTGCATGTGGATTATGTATCTTACTTGCAGGTGCAATGCTATTGGGAAAATACATAGGTGAGAATTTGCACATTTTTTTTGTTCTTTGGGCTTTCAGGACATTCAATTTGGAAAATAATATAGATATTATACTCAAGCAAAAAAGTTTCAGCTTAAATTTAAGTATATTCGTATTAATATATAAAGTACAGCCCTTTTCACACATTATAATCAAATCCTAAGGCCTGCATGCTGACTCTGAACTACAAATTTATTTAGGTGTTTAAACTTTCATTTGTTTCCATGTTTTATCGTGTTCAAGTAAGTATGATTCAACATTGAATATGTAAAAAAAAAAACACTTAGTCAGTTACATGAACGGAAATGACACAAAACATTACAAACATGTTTAACCAGAAAATCACATACACTGTGTATTTCCGTTTCCTCCCACAGAAATGCATACGTTATCCTGAAAACTGTAGAGAGATTTCAACTACATGGTACAAAAGTACAAACCCCGTGTATGTTTCTATGTGCTTTGCTGGCTTACCATAAAGTTAAAAATTGAATTTCTACTGTTTCGGTTACAAAAGGGTGCAATTTAGCGAACTGTGCTCAAAATGGTTTTCAACTGTTCTTATAGTGAAGAAGTTTTTGACTCCACATTTAATCCACAGCCTATTCAGGTGTAGCTTTTTTTGGTCTTTATTGTGGGGGACAGTGGAGAAGGCGAAACAGGTAATGTGGGGAGAAGGACCTGCAGCAAATGGCCGTGGGCCGGACTTAAACCATGGCCACTGCATCAGGGACTACAGCTCCTGTTCAATGGGACGCCCACCCAACCAGTTGAGCTACTGGGGTGCCTAAGTGTAGCTTTAAAGGTCAATGATCTGAGAGTGTGATCAATACACAGACAATCATTTGACCAGTGGCTACCTTAAAAAGCAGGAAAATGCTGCTTTATTAAAATAATACAACTGGACAGATGAAACCAGAATGTGCTGTTGGCATGCTGGATGCTACCATGTCAGTGCACACCATAGCCAAGCACTTGAGTATGCACAACTCTGCCATTTATTGTCTAAGAAATCAGATTGCATGGCCCAACAACCTGCCACATGACCGCAGACTCGTCTTTCTGCAAAACTATTTGTAACTAACAGCCCCAGTGGCCTAATGGATAAGAAACCAGCCTCCTAAGCAAGGGACTGTGGGTTTGAGTCCCATCTGGGGTGGTTGCTTTTCACACTTGAGCTTGTTTTATGGCACTGATCCAGGTTGTTTTCTCCTGATTAAATCCTTGCTTGTGATGTATCTACTCTCAGATGTACTTTGTCGCTTTGTATAAAAGCGTCTGGTAAATAAAACTGTAGAATTGTAGAATTGTAGTCGGCTACAGAGACTGTTGTTGGTGTGAGGAGTCACTTGAGGGAAGCTGGTCTGCAATCTAATGGCAGAATGGCACAGTAATTGACTCCTGTGGGCGACTTCTCATGTTCTTTTGGACAACAGCAAGAACAAAGACGATCCCTTTCACTAGTGAAACCCATTTTCAGCTGTACAGAATAGAATTGTGTTGGGCATGTACATGAGAACACAATGAGGTAGACATTCATGGCATGATAGGCCACAGACAAAGAGCATGTCTGCATTTCATGAATGGCAATCTCAACGCCCAAAGACGTTGAAATGTTGGGCATTGACACATCGAGTTCATTCACCACAGTCACTTGATGTTTCAGCCAGACAACGCCCATAATCATGTCATATTCATGCAGAATATGCACTGGTGGTGAATTCTAGCTTTTTCACTCTTTCAGAGAAGTCATAGGTGCCTTGTTGGCCTCACTAGAATCTTTCTTGCACAATCACTTCTTGTTAAGCACAGCTTGCTATAAGCAGATTTATGCATGCACCATATTCCTTCCATTTCTTAATGATGGATTTAACTGTACTCCACAGGATATTGTGACTTGGACATTTTCTTGCATTGATGCCCTTACTTATCCTTTTCAGTAACATTTTCACAAAACTGCTTGGAGTGTATTTTGTCTTCATGGTGATGTAATATCCAGCAGTACTGATTCACTAGTGAGTGGACCTCCCAGATATAGGTGTCTTTGTACTGCAGTCACCTGAGGCACCTTCAGTGCACTCAGATGATCTGTGTGACTTCCAGCTGGGTATAAAATGCTGTTCATCGAAATAGATTTGTGGTGTGCAGGTCCTGTTGCGGTTTTCAACATCTATTCCCAATAATAATATATGTTACTGCACCTGCTGAGACTTGCACTTTCATATGTCACTTCTGTATATCTGCAAATAGAACAACTTCCTACTGTTCCTCCTGTCTCCTAATAACTCTGCGTTGGGCTTGTTAGCGGCTGCATAAGCCTCTCCAAATGGCCAGTGGACAAGCACAGAAGTTCGCTTAAGAGGGGAATAATGACTGCAGACCCTCTGCGGAGCTAAATCTAAACTGCTGACCCATGACAAGCTGTCCTCAGACCGTGAGAAACGGGCCTCTTTCCATGCCAAGAATGTGGGTGGCCGGCCTTCTTGCTCCAAAAAGCCTATCTGAGGAGCGTGGCCGGTTGCAGCAGCAGATTTCCCTCAAACTGCTGCTGCTGCTGCTGCTGCGTGTTGAACTTTTTAAACTTTTGCACCATCATTCTTGTAATCTGTGTCACAGTATGGTATGTATGCAAACAGGAAAACAGAGCTGCAGTGTGCAGAAACATGTGGAAGGGGGCTTGTTGCTGTTAAGTCCACTTCCACTTGTTGGGCAACTTGTGAGAAACATTAAATTGCAGCCACATTCATGAGGTTAAGTCACTGGAAATTCTCAAGAATTCTGATGCTACTGCTTTTGTTTTTTCTTTCACTGATTCACTGGCCTGACACAAAGCCTCCCCACGCCGCCAGCTCGTCCCACAGTGTAGAAGCCATTGTGTGGAGTAATAAGAGCAGCGGGCAGTGAAGATAAGAGGCTGCACTGTGCTGTCAGTTTGCTGCATGCACTGAAGGGGGAATTTCGGCTCTCCGTGCTTCAAACCCGGAGTCAAGAGGTCACGGTCTGTGCGAGATAGCAGAGGCCACAATTTGTGAGTGAGTCACTGCATTACGCCGACACACGAGACGCCATATGTTTCCACCCGGTTCACCGAAGAACAAATGCGCTGTCGTTTTTCACGAGAGTTCCCACAAAGCGTCTGTTTTCTCACTCGCCCCATGTGTGGGTTAATGCAGCAAGAGCAGGAGACATCAGTTATGTTGTAAAAGAAAAATTAAATAGGACACCTGTTTTTGATGTCCACCCAGGGTGAAAAAAAAAGAAAAAGAAAAGTTGGTGAAACAGTGCAAGTGGAAACTGGGGGTTGTGTTGGTTTCTTGGTGGGCAGAAAAGACCCTTGAAGTAGCATTTTGAATACATGACATCAAAAACTGTAAAATAAATGAAATTTCATAATGGTATGAGATGATGGTGGAGCAGTTTATTAATAAAACACAATGTTTTTAAACATACAGACAGACCACTATTACATACTAAATCATTTTGGGGCATCAAAAATAAATGTATTGCAAAGTTTCTTTTAAATATGTTACATGAGAAGATTTTAATTGCTAAATTGATTTTAAAAGGTTTTTTTTTTCTGTAGCTTCAAAGAGTAGCTAAACTCAGGGCCTGTTTACTTGCATTTTTGTTTGTTTGTTTTACATTCATATGTAAAAGGTGTCACATTAAAACTGTTCATCACTCAGTTTCCCATTTCAACACATTTTCTGACTAAGAGGCAGTTATAGGGTATTCAATATAGGCTCTACATATCTACACAAATATACTATGAACTGTTCTTATCTTTCATTTTGAATGCCAAATTAACAAAATAAATGTAAAAATAACATGCATAGGAATATACTGACATGCCAGTGGTGGTAGGACAGTGTACTTCTGTAAAATTTTGAGTGACAAGCACTTAATTTCATGCATTTTGGTGAATTTTCATGCACATATTTGCAACTTTTCTACATAGTCCTGTATTGTTGTCTTTGATGTTTTTGTTTGAAGGGACAAATAAATGAGTTCTAAATATTGAGGAAGACCCCTGCATGCTAAAATCTACATCTATGCATGCTCACAATAACAGTTTGAACACGCATGTTTACCTTCTTATTGTAAATGCACCGAATTATATGAAGTTACTTCACAAAAAAGAGAAAATATCTAAGAATTAACAGTTAAGATGTTTTTTTTTTCCAGAACCAATGTGGTGAATCAAATGTCACAACGCTAGCGTGGCTTCAAATGCAAGCTGAACGCTAATATAAAATAAACAAAATTATACTGACAAACTTCACACTGGTGTACTTTCACTTTCTACCTGGCAGAATTTCCTTCTGCTTAAGTGGTCCAGCAAAGTGTGTTTACAATCCTCCGATTAGGGAACCCGTCGTGTTTGGTCTTCACTTGCCAGATTTTGCCACTTAGCTTTTTGGCCTACAGGCCAAGTGCACTGTGCAGAGTTCTGCAGGTCCAGATCTGGTCTGTTTGACTGTTACTGCTGGATTGATCAAAACAATCCAGTGTGAGTTTTCTAAAATGCTAAAACATCTGGAGGTGTCAGTTCTCATAATGTCTTCAACTCCTGCACAAATACATGCATTTATGAATGAAATGCAATAATGAACCACAACAAATAAGATGTTTCAGACAACAGCAGGGTCTCACTGACTCCAAGTCACTGCTGAAACTGACTCCAAATCCAAACTAAGAAGTTCCACAGCTAATTCTAGGGCAACAAACCGACTGAGCTTTGAGGACCACGCAAAAGCTGGTGTTTCAATGTAGCGTTGTAGTGCCAGTTTCATTAAGTTATGTCAACTTGAATTTTGTTTTGAATCAGCTATTACAGAGATTTGAATTTAAATTATAAATTAAATTATATGTTTTGTTTTTAAATTCTGCAACCATTCATTTTCTTAGTTGATGGAAATAGGTCTCTTGAATTATATTTTTGAGTGTAATTTTCAATCATTACATTAATTACCAGGTTTTTTTTATTATTATGTAATCAGTTTTAGTCATTTTTGAGAACCAGCCCAGAATTCTGTGATTCTCATTCCCAAAATGTGAATATTTTCTGGTTTCTTTACTCCTCTGTGACAGTAAACTGAATATCTTTGGATTGTGGACAAAAGCAAAACATTTGAGGATGCCATCTTGAACTTTGGGGAACACTTACTGACATTTTTTACGATTTTCTGCCATTTTATAGACCAAAAAGCTATTGATCGAGAAAATAATTGATAGATAAACCAACAGTGAAAATCATTAATTGCAAAAAAGAAGCTAGAATTAGCAGCAGCCCTAATTTGTTGCTGTAAATGAGAGCATCTTTCTGTTGTATGTCACACTTGAAGATAAAATGTGTTGTTTCCTTTGAAAGGGGAAGTGTTCATGTCTGACACCAAAATGTTATTTGGCTGAACAAGGTGAATCTACAAAAAGAAGTTGCTGTGTGTTCAGCTCTACTTCGGGCTTCTGTGCTGTGATCTTAAAAAAAAAAATCCAAAATACAACAGATGCATCGAGCTTCCTGTTGACAGAATACTTGTTTGCTTATTTAAAGGGACAATTTGTCTTGTCAGTTCCAACAGAAAGATAACTGTCTGCACTCATCAAACTCCATTGTGTTGATGATAAAATTGCTGCAAAAATCTTGCATTTTTTTTGTTTTTGTATCTCAAAAATAAGAATACAAAAAGAAAGCTTTGAATCTTTCCACCTGTCATTCCAATCATGTGTCAAAGCCCTCCAAAATAATAGTTTATCAAACAAGTTGGGATATTATTTTACTGTTTGTAAAAAATCTGATCTGTTTACTAAAGTCAAAATATTCTCCTGTCCTAAAGTGATTTATTACAGTGATTTTTATGTTTCCCAGAATTACAGCCTGATATCTGCAGCACTGATAATAGTTTGTTTATCGATGCCTCCCATATAGAACATGACAGAATATGACAGCAGGTAGACCAGTGGCAATAAAAACACATTTTATTGTTTTATTGTGAGTTATAAGGTAAGTTACCATTAGATTATGAAGAGCTACACAGTCAACAAATTCTGTGTGGTGATTATTATTTATTTATCTGGGTTATTTGACATTATGGGCGACTGAATTTCTTCTGCTGGACTATGTTAAGTCTTGGTCACAAATTTACCGTTGAAAATTTATGAAATTAGAGTTTCAATGCTACATCTTTACATTTGATTCTAGCTGTAAATCAACATAATAAAGAGTAATTCCAGCTATTTTGCATTTACTGTGATATTAATGTACAAAATGGACTGAAGACAGAAAAACTGACAACCTGACTTTGCAGAAGTGTCACTCAATCTATATTCATTTCACTCTGAAATAACATGAAAATGACGCAGTTGTCAGATTGAAATCAACACCAAGTGACACCGCTGCTTGAGCAAAACACCTTCATCTGTGCTGCAGCTGGTTTCTGTGAATAAAGGTGAGACAAACTGAGATCAGTGTATTTATTTATTTAACCTTTATTTACCCAGGAAGTCCCCTGAGATTTGAATCAGCCAGGAGGACACACCTTTGTGAAATTAGGAAGATTATAGAATCGGGCAAGACAACTATTGACACAGGACAGAAATTAAACACTTTGGAGCAACCAGAGGATTAACAAACACAAAACAAACTCCAGTTTAGGAGCAGCAGTTACACTCGTCAGTTTCATCTGATTTGCGGGTAAATTGTGAAGCTGCAGTGAGTTCTGGAGGTTATTCCAGGACCAGAGTGCAAAATAGAATGAGACTGCTCCATAAAGTTCAGAATAAATCCTGTATATCCCTCACAGCATACTACATTTAGATAAAAAAAAAGTATACTTCCCTTACACAAGTCAGGCAAGTATAGCCAGTATTGCTTTGTAAACAAAAATATAATAATAATAATGATAATAATAATAGCTGTTTTCATATAGCAGCCTTTTTAAAACAGTGTTTACAAAGTGCTTTTATCTTATTTTATCTTAAATGTTGACTGGACTTGTCTTCTTTAATTTCTCGTTTTTTAATTTGGTGTCCTATTGTGTGAAATGCGTCTGTATAAAAATGTTCTCAGGACATCAGTTATGTGTTTGATAATTCTTCATATTTTCTTCATTATATTGTAATAAGAAGGTTAGTGTTTATAGTATCATTTCATGTTGCCAGAATATAAACATTCGGAAAAGTGTCCCAAAATTCACTATATTTCATTTTGCTGTCAATGTCTCATTTATACACCAAAACAAGCATCCATGCGCTTTATTACTCGGCACATTTGCATAATTCCTGCATAATTTCCACTCCAGTGACTTTAAAGACTATCTGACTCTTCTTTTTTTTCCCTCCTTTGTTTGCATCTTCTGGTGCTAATTTGTGTTCATGTCCTTTAAGCTCTAATATATGTATATTCATATGCATATCATGTTCTTAAATATTCCAAACAGAGCCTCTCAGGTCTAAACATTTACTGTGGTTTTAGTGTTGCACAACTGAAAAGAGACACGTCTAGTTTAGACTGTGTGTGTTTGTTTAATATCTGGTGAAAACTGCATTCTTCAGGATTTTCTCCACTTGATCAGTTATTCCTAAATTGAGACAGTTGTGACTGAAACTGATAAAGTTGGAGCCAAAATGACAGCTCCGATGTTGTTGTTGTTATTGTTCAGATTAGATGTGTTTTATCCTCAAATAATGTAATTTTTACACCTGTGAAGCCACTAAAGGTACCAGGATGGACAGGGTAAGTCGCTTTTGACCTATTTTTAAATTAAGTGATTGTTTTCATTTTTGATTTATCATTTTCTCTAGTTGTTTGTACTACAGAAACACAAGCATCCATGCACTTTACTACTCAGCACATCTCTGGCATAATTTCCACTACAGTAACCTTAAAAACTATCTGACTCTTGTTATTTTTTCTTCCTTTGTTTGCATCTTCTGGTGTTAATTGGCGTTAATGTCCTTCAAGCTCTAATATTTCTATATTCATGTGAATATAATGTCCTAAAATAATCCAAATAGAGCCTCTCAGATCGACACATTTACTGTGGTTTTAGTGTTGCACAACTGTGGCCAAGTTAAGCTAAGGAGAGACACTATTTTAGACTGGGAATTGATTGTTTAGTAACTGAATTTTGTGAGGATTTCCCCCAATTGTTCAATTATTCCTGATTTGTGATAACTGTGATTGAAACTGACAAAGCTGGAGCCAAACTGACAGCTCTGAGGTTGTTGTGGTAAAGTTTGAACAAGATGTGTTTCATCCTGAGAAAATTTAATTTGCCTGGATGTTAAATTCTCTGTCATGTTTTATTTACACCTGTGAAGCCAGTAAATGTGACCTACTTTTAAACAGGATGACTGTTTTCATTGTTGAGTTATCATTTTCTCTAGTTGTTTTGGGCTGGAAAACACAGGCATCCGTGCACTTTATTACTCAGCACATCTCTTGCATAATATCCACTCCAGTAACCTTAAAAACCAACTGACTTTTGTTATTTTTCTTTTTTTTTTTTTTTTTTGTCCGTTGCTTGCCTCCTTTCTCCTGCAGCTCAGCTTATTTTGCAATCACAACTTTCTCATCCCTCCCTCAGCAAAAACTTTGGGAAATTTTGAACATAAAAAAAGAAAAACAAGTGTTCTTCTCGCGATAGCAGCTTGCCTCAGCAGCCGCCATATTCTGTGACAGTATTTTGATTCGTATCTGCTGGAAGTGAGGAAAAAGAGAAAAGTGAAGGGCCGTCCAGGGGAGGGGGGGGCGACCGACGAGGAGCTGTCAAAAAGGTATTCCGGAGTCTCTGTCAGGCGGCGGAGGGCCCAGGCTCGCTATCCCTCCCCAAGAGCGCTATTTCGAGGACACAGAAGGCCCGGGGCCTCGGTGCAGCTGGCTCTTCGTCTCCCTGGCAGTAGCTGGACCCCTCTCGGCTTCTCCTCTTGCAGCTCCACGGCCCTCCGGAGGTCCGGCGGCGGTCTCGGGTGTCGAAGGCGGCCCGGGGAGGAGCGGCGGCGGCAGCGGCGGCGGAGACTGGAAGGTAAGTTAAATTAACACGGCTTTGGGCAGCTAGCAACAGGCGGAGGAACACAGCTTCATCGGGCCGAGTTTAATAAAAGCATTTCAGCGTCTTGTGAGGCAAGTTGCTCGAGTTTACGGCGGGTTTCTGTTTGAAAGAAAATGGAGAGAAAAAGTTTTCAGATGTGGAAAAAGTTTTTGTCTACAGCAGCAGCTAGCTAGGTTAGCTAGCTGGAAGTGTTTAGAGGCTGTTCCCATCCCGGTCGAGTTAACAAATCACTGTTTAAAGTTTAAAACCGACTCTCTACCAAGTTCTCTGTGGTAATAACACATTTAATTCGTAATTATGACTGTTTTTATTTCAGTTTCACACTGTTTGTCGCAACATGTTTTGTAGCCCCTGTTAGCCCATGCTACTTTTTCCATTGAGCTGCCCGTTGAAACGTCGTAAGATTAGTCGTGGATGGAAACGTTAAATCACAAAACCGAAGCTTCACTGAACCTCACACTCGAAGTATTTTATCTCGAACAAGCTTTAAAACCAACCCCTGACAACACTGACACGATTTTTTGTGTAGCATTAAAGCTTTTTTAGCAGTTAAGCTACATATTTATACACACTGCAGTTGCTATCATCTGTCTACAACAGTTTATCATAAATTGGTGTTCATGTCCTTTGAGCTCTAATTTTTCTATTTTTCTATGCATATCATGTCCTTAAATACTTCAAATAGAGCCTCTCAGGTCTAAACATTTGTGGTGTTAGTGTTGGACAACTGTGGCCACCTTAAACTAATAGAAACCCACTGTTTTAGATTGTTTTGGGTTGTTTAAAAGCTTAATTTTTCAGTATTTCCTCCAGTTGATCAGTTATACCTGATTTGTGGCAATTGTGAAACTGATAAAGGTGGAGCCAAAATGACAGCTCCGATGTTGTTGTTCCTGGTATAGTTTGGATGAGATGCGTTTTATCCTGAGATAACTTAATTTGTTGAGATGTTAAATTCTCTATCATGATTTATTTACTCTAGTGAAGCCAGTAAAGGTGCCAGGGTGGACTGGGAGTCACATTTGACCTACTTTTAAATAGGATGATTGTTTTCATTGTTGATTTATCATTTTCTATAGTTGTTTGGGATAAAAAAAAATGCCAGAAAATGGTGAAATATGTGTTTCTCAAAGCCTAAGATCATGTCTTTAACTATCTTGTTTTGTCCACAACTCAAAGATACTCAGTTTATTGTCATAGCGGAATAAAGAAACCAGGAAATACTCTATTTTAAGTAGCCGGAATCAGAGGATTTTGACTCTTTTCTTTCCACAAACTGATTCATTGGTTATCAAAGTAGTTGATGATTGATTTAATATATAGTGGAGTAATAATCAGTTGGTAGTTGCATCTGTGTTTTTAAAGTTGTTGGCAAAACAGAAGTTGTTTTAAGCTTTTGGTGAAATGTGACTGAGCAAAGCTGGTTTTCTTGCTTTCCTTCTTCACGTTGAGGTTTATTTTCCTGCACTCCATGCTGTTTTTAATCATGGTGATTGCACCGAAATTTAACAGGAGTATTACTATTTGGTGACAGGTATTTCAGTGTTATTTTTTTTATTTGCAGCGTGTGGTTATAAAGCCTCTTTCAGTCCATGGTAGCATTTGGACATTTGTGGTGGTCTACTTGGCACCGTGAACCCCCTCTGGGTGTGTTCAGACAGACTGTGTTTCTCCATGTTGTGTTAGTTAAGGCTGGTCTTCATATTAACACGAGCCACCAGTCAAATGATGCAGAATGTTTGTTGTGGCTGGAAAGTCTGTCGGCTCTACCAGCCAGTTTGGAAGGTAATCAATCTGTGTCCAATTAGTGTTTTTATTTCAAAACTGGCAGCTAAGCAGTGGAATTGCCCTTTGAAATCCTGAGTCGACTTCGTGACATAGAGGTTTGACTTTCACTCTGCTGTTGTTAGAAATCACACAGTGAAGGCTACCTGACTGTAATTTTTTAAATCCAGCCTTCTTATTTTACTTTCTCTCTCTCTCTGTCATTCACCTGAGTGGCTCTTTTGCTTGGCTGCTCTGTATTCACGACTCCTAAAGAGCTCAGAATCACTCCTCTGCTGGCCTTTAAACACCTCTGATCTAAACTGTGTTGTCATATCTCGACTGTAAGAGTGTATATCATTCATTAGCAGCTTGTGCCTGTCTTAACTTGCAGTCAACATCGCAGTTCCTGACCAATAAGCTGCCATGGCCAACTGTTTATAGGTGCAGACCCCTAACTGAAACCATGTGTGCCTGGAGCTGGGCAAATATGTTGCTAGGAGACCTTGCTGATTCGCCACTCTGTGGAGACTTTGCAATGAATGCGTAGAGCCTGTATGATAAGTACTAAATCAGGATTTGGATGCAGATCATTTCCTTGTACTGAACAGCAGGCTGCTAATTGCTTCATTTGGTTGTTATTATGCATATACTAACCGACTAAATAACCCTTAAGGGAATGCATGGATTATAAATGCAAACTTGGAGTGTGTTTCCTGGATGCTTGTTTATAAAGTTGAAGAATTAGGCTCTCTTGTTGCATTTGCTTCTGTACAATAAACAAGCAGACCGACACTTGTGTTGGAGAACTTTTACAACAAGCTGACTCTGTGGCATGTTGTCGCGAGGTCCGTGCCAGTGTTTAAATCTTCTTTCCTGAAAAACCTGTTTCCTGATTTATCATTTGCAGTTTGCACAACAAGTTATCACCGCAGAGCAAAGGGTGGTAGTTTCCCCCCCTCGTCCTTTGTCACAGCGGGAAGGATAATTACTGCAGATGAGTGCGCTTGGATGGAGTACAAATGCTTGTTGTTTGGATCAACAGTGCAGAGTCAGTTTAACCCGGGAAATGATATTGGCTTACCTTTCTCGTTTTCTGAGTGTCAGAAGAGATTCTCTGTAAGAGGCTGCGAACACTGAAGCACTGTAGCTGTAATTTGGTACATGTTCTTTCAGGCACTTCTCCGCTCAGTGACTTGTCCTTTTAGGTTATTATATAGTGTGTGTCTTCTCCAGAGTTAGTTAAGTGTCAGTGTAAAACCTGTAATGCCAAATGGGAGCCAAGTAGGTGGAAGGGAAGGATCCATCACATTATGCTTATTGCTGCAGACTCAGGAAGAGGGCTCAGTGTTTTTAACCCTCCCCCTCTCCAGTGTGTGGCTGTCAGGAAGAGAGGCTCTTGTTGGAGCCCCCTCCCCCTGTCGGGTTCCTGGCTTCTCCACTTTAAATGGAGTCCTCCATTACACATGCTGCACATGGTCGTCTCCAGTTCAAGGGTTAAATTGCATGCATTGAGGCTGACACTGCACAGTCCACTATACATCTGAGTGCTGACTGTTGGGAGCTTGTTCATTTTTGCAGCAGCTTTACAAATGACCCACTGTGACATCTCTCATGATGGCACATGATCATTTGAGTTCTGTGCATGTGCAAAAGTTTGTAGCTGTGCATGATTAGGCTTCATGTTGCTATGAAAAAGATGCTAGTTAGTTTTTTTTCAGCACTCAAGGCAGAAGAACTTCTTAGTGAGCTGACAAATCCACAGCTTTTATAAATTTATCCATCAAGTCAATCTCTGCACAAGCTTTCATTTAGAGTTGAGTTTCTGGCTGCCAGATATATGTAAGTCTAATGTTAAGACCTCTTCAAGCTCTGGATTGGTTTCCATCGCCTTCTGTGAACACTATCTGGTTCTTTATTTGCTACATGGTTGGCTTTCCTAACTTGGTGCTGTTCATGCATTATGTTTTAACATACAGCATACGTTTGATTTGTTTCCCAGAAAAAGCTTTGAGTGTTGTGACCTGTGAAACTGAATCTTTCGGCTACACGAGGCTTTAAAGCTGCATAATCAATCAAATGATAATCATGATATTGATTTTGGCTTCTTACAATTGCATGGACACAACCAGCACTGAAGATTATATTGCATGCTATGCTCGTGAAAAACTCTGCTAATAAGAAATAGCTCATGTAGATAAAATCATTTTCAGCTTTGATTTCAGCTTGACTAAATCTGACAGAACATTTTACTTTGCTCTTTTTAAAGTTATTTTTGGTCATACAGCAGTTTTGAGTTGCGTACGCTGTAATAACTGATTGGAAACTATAAGATTCTCTGTACGCAGCTTCTTAGCTAGCAACTACCAGAGCCTGCATGTTAGGCATTTAGGGAATATCGGTAAATTATAGTGTCCGTCAATAAGCAGATGTTCAGCACGTGAAGTGCTTTAGGTACAGTTTTATTTATATTTTCCCTCTGGGGCTTACTGAATTCTGGTGAAGAGGTACACTATTTTCTGTCTTACTTTGGTGCAAAGATTTGTACATGGGGAGGAATGAAGCACTACATGAAAGGGAAAGAAGTGCTGTATTTATTCAGATATGAAATGGCACTAAAATATTTTCGTTTGTAAAAATCATCGAATAATCATGATCTGAATATCAATTAAAATAATCATAATTATATTTTTGCCGTTATTGTGCAGCCCTACAAGGCTTAAAAGTTCCAAAAAGCTGCAGTGTTTGGTGATAATTCTCAAATTAGACACTATTTTATTTTTTATTGCCGTACCTTTGTGGTATCCCTACAGCATCCTTGTAATTTTTTTAACGAATGAAATTTTGAAAAAATAAGTTATGGATTAGTGTTTAATGTATACTTTAAACTGTATTTTCTTAAAATATTCCATCATTTCTAGCAAAAAGTTATTTAATTTTGCCTTATTAATGAGTCATCATGACTAAGATTGTAAGCGAGATTAATTATCAGACAGTTCTGATACTAGACAACTTTGTCTGTGCTTAAAACTGTCACAATTTTACACAGCCATAACTCAGACATTTATTTAGCAGACATGATGATGAGCCAAGTTTCACATGTCAAACTGACTAACTAGGTGATTGCAGCACTAATGCAGATAAGGAAATGAAGATACATGAAGATTAGGTAATGTCTGATAAAAATGTTAAGTGTTTAATAGATGTGATAGATAAAGATGTGACGTGTTATAAAAGACAACTGTGATGTTCACTGGAGCTGAAACGGACTGATCTCAAAACACGTGAACCGACTTCCAGTCTTTCAGTTTACATTTCCATTTGATCTGGAAAATGTTGATAACTGCCACTGACAGTTTCCATTTTAGTTTGCTGGGCACATTGTTGTTTCTCCCGAGCTCTTAGTTGCTTTATTTGTTGCCATTTGTGACATTTCTTAGATGTTCAAATACATTTAAACATTTGTTTGAGCTGTTGTTCATTTTAGATGGATGGGGTGGTAATTTTAATCACACTTGAGGTATCAAAAAACATCCTAGTAATTTTGATTAGCGGAATTGCAGCCTCGAGATTGAGCTCATTTCGCTCATTTTCTATTGAAGATAGTCTGGTGATAATTTGTGGGTTCTCTTGCTGCTGTTGCATGATTTGTCAGGACTTCTGCGGCCTACACTTTGTAGTAAATCTATCTCCAGCGCGTAACAGAATACACATTTGCCTTCGCACTTTAAACTTCTTGTAAAATTTAATCGGGAACTTTGCCACACTACACAAGTCATGTGAACGTTGCCTCAGGCAGCTTCACCCAAAGTTGCAGTCGTCAGTTTTTGCAATATTGTGCACATGATAATCAGTTTCACTTTGTTGGTCGGCCTTGTGTAGTCATGCCTTTGAATGCACGCTGCTGTTAAAGGTATTGTTGTAGTTCACCTTCTTTTTGTTTTTCTCGTTACATGCATCAGTAAACAGCAGAAGACTGAACCACATCCTAAACTGACTCTATGCCTCTGTACCCCTCCTCCATCCTGCTGCCCTTGACCTGGGCTCTGGGTTTCATCTCTAAAGCCTTTCTATTCCTCTACAATCGCTGCCTCTGCTTCCCTAAACTGACACATCCTCTGTCACAAGCTGCACAGACCTTGAACTGCCTGGGTGGGTCTAATTCCTCAAAACTGTCTCAAACTTTATTTTAGCACACTTTAAAAAGATTCAGACCAAATCAACTTGGCAAGCACACTATTTGCATTGTGTTGGTCCACATTTGAATACACGTGTACACTTTATAGTGTCTCTACCATATGCAGTAGAAGAGTTTCCTGTTTATTCTGGAGGTCAAAGGATTTAACTGGTAGCTTTCTTGTCTGTTGAAACGTCAAGTCTACTGATGCTTCATATTTATTAGAGATCTATACTACAAGAGTTTTTTGTTACAGAAAAGGCCATAGAGCTCTGTCAACCAAAACTAGAACTTAAATGTACATGTCCACCTGCTTATCTAATTAAAAGTGTGCAACATGTGCATTAGAATACATTTGCAGTAGAAGAATACAGTGTTGATTCGACCATAAAGTTAGATTTTAATGGCTGACCAAACATTTAAGCTGCTTTTCTTTGCATTTGTTAATGATAGTTGTATGTTTGTGGAGTTACTGTTATTCATTAAATTTGATGAAAGCTTATTAGCAATAACTCTCCAGAGATGAATGCAAGAAAAACAAATCAAGTTTCTCATGTCAATGGGTGTGAAAGAATGAAGAATTCATGACTAAAATTGCTAATTTAGAAGCTTTTGGAGACAAGAATGCATTAACTCCAGCATTACCAAAGTTTACAGACTGGGGGATTGTTCAGCTAAATAAATTAACTCAAAATAGACATCCCATGTAATGGCACTTGTAAATCAGACTTGAATGCGGTGGAATAATTAAAGAGGAGCTTTTCATGCTAATGAAGTGTTTTTCAAGTTTCCTTTGCAGAAACTCTGCTGTGAAATAGGATAGTAGCACAACCATCAATTAAAGGAATATAGTGGAGCTCCTCCACCGGCTCCCTTTGGATGTAGTATTTAAACTAATTGGAACCAGAACCGTTGGCGTGTTAAACAGGCATGTTTGGAAAGACAGCAGTGTAGCTCTTGAAACACTTTGGCATTACCTTCACAGTAAATCTGCCTCTGACTTCCTAGATCTCCTACAATCACTCAACCTCACCCAGCATGTCAATTTCCCCACCCACAACCATGGACACATCCTCGATCTGGTTTGCTCCTCTGGTCTTACAGTCCTAAATATCTCCAGCTGTCATCTCTCCATCTCTGACCACCTAGCAATAACTATGGACATCAGCCTCCCCACCCCCCTGCCCAAGGAAAAACGGACAATCTTTTTTAGAAACACCAGATCACTCTCCCCCTCTGTATTCTCCGCCTCACTGACCACTGCATTGTCCGTCTCCCCTCCCCCGTCAATCAATAACCCCACTGACCTCATCAACCACTACAATCATACTCTCTCTTCCTGTCTTGATCAGCTTGCTCCCCTCAAATCCAAATTAGTTACTTTCTCCCACTCTGCTCCATGGTACACCCCTGAACTCCACCTCATGAAAGCCCATAAACGACAGCTAGAACGTCTTGTCAAGAAAACAAACCTGACAGTTCACCGCCAAGCCTACTCCGACTTCCTCCAACAATACAAAGACGCCCTGAAATCTGCACGGTCCACTTTCTACTCTGACCTGATCAATACCAGCTCCAACAACCCCAAATCCCTCTTCTCAACTGTCAATAAACTCCTTGCCCCCCCGGACACAGTCTCAAACTCGTTCACCACTGACAAATGCAACCTATTCCTCTCTTTTTTTCATAACAAAATCATCTCCATCCACAGCAGCCTTGTCACCTCTCCCACTTCACTTGATCCCCCCTCTCCTCCACCAAACCCTCTGAACTTTCCCCCCCTGGCCCACTTCTCGCCCGTTTCCCCCCTGGACCTGCCCAAATTCATCACTGGAACTAAAAACTCCACATCCTGCCTGGACCCCATCCCCACTGCCCTCCTCAAAAACTGCCTCCCTGTTATCGCCCCCCTCATCTCTAACATCATCAACACTTCCCTCAGTACTGGCTGTGTCCCCTCACCCCTCAAGCTCGCCTCTGTCTCCCCCATCCTCAAAAAACCTGGTTTGGATCCAACCTCCCCTCACAACTTCCGGCCCATCTCCAATCTCCCCTTCATATCCAAAACATTAGAACGTGTCGTCGCTGCCCAGTTGAAAACTCACCTCACCTCCAACAACCTGTATGAAACCTTTCAATCCGGATTCCGCTCTCATCACAGCACTGAAACTGCTCTCCTCAAGGTCACCAATGATCTCCTCCTCTCCTCAGACTCTGGACAAGTCACCATCCTCATTCTTCTCGACCTCTCTGCAGCATTTGACACAATCAATCACTCCATCCTCCTGTCCCGCCTTCAATCCTCCATTAACATCACCGGCACCGCCCTCACCTGGTTCACATCATATCTCACTAATCGACAACAATTCATCAAGGTCAACAACTGCACATCACCCACCGCCCCCCTGTCCCATGGTGTCCCTCAAGGATCAGTACTTGGCCCCCTCCTCTTTATCCTGTACCTCCTCCCCCTCGGCAACATCATCCGCCGCCACAACCTACACTTCCATTGCTACGCCGACGATATCCAACTCTACATCTCCACCAACACCACCGCCACCACCACCCTCCCCTCTCTCTCCAGCTGCCTGGCCGACATTAAATCCTGGATGAGGAAAAATTTTCTCCTGCTAAACTGTGACAAGACTGATCTCATCCTTATCGGACCTAAATCACTCACACCATTTCCCCACCCCCCCATTACCATTGATAACACCACCCTATCTCCTTCTGCTCACATCCGCAACCTCGGTGTGATATTTGACAGCAACCTCACTTTTGAACCCCACATTAATCAGATCACCAAAACTGCCTATTTCCATCTCCGCAACGTCGCCCGTCTCCGCCCCTTCCTCTCCTTCTCAGCCGCTGAAACCCTCATTCATGCCTTCGTCACTTCCCGCCTTGACTACTGCAATAGCGTTCTCTTCGGCTCCACCTCCAAAGTTCTCAATAAACTTCAACTCATTCAAAACTCTGCTGCCCGACTCCTCACCCGAACCTGTTCTCACGACCATATCACACCCGTCCTGCGGAACCTCCATTGGCTCCCCATTTCACACCGCATCCAGTACAAACTGCTTCTCCTCACCTTCAAGTCCATCCATAATCTAGCCCCCTCTTACCTTACCGATTTGCTCCTCCCCTACACCCCCCCCAGGAATCTCCGTTCCTCCCACACAAACCTCCTTTCCATCCCGCACAGGACCAGCCGGCGACATTGGGGGGACAGAGCCTTCGCCATTGCCGCCCCCACACTCTGGAACTCACTCCCCCATGCCCTCCGTGACTGCACCAACCTCACCACATTTAAATCCCTTTTAAAGACTCACCTTTTTAGATCTGCTTTCCTTAAGTGATTCTGTATTTTATCTTGAACTTGTTTACTATCTACTGATTTTAATTATCTGTTTTGTTCTATCTTATTGTATTTTATGTACAGCGTCTTTGAGCTTTTGGAAAAGCGCTTTATAAATAAAATTTATTATTATTATTATTATTAGTGGGATCAGTGTTGTGCTTGAAGTGTTCATTTCCACCCTTGCTTCTTTTTTATGATTTATTGGTCAATAGAAGCAGCAGACCAGCGGGATTAGGTTGCCTTTTATTCTCAATGACACGAAATGTGCTGTTACAACAGCATCTTATTAGCATGCCATCAGTTGAGCCCGCAGACGACTTGTTTACTTCCTGGTGTTGGACTTTTGTTTTTGGTCTGATTTACTTTCACATAAAACCAGGTGCAAGAACCAACAGGTTTTAGGATTCAGTTGAAACAGAGGCAGTTAGAAAATGGTGTCTTATTATCCGTTAACTTTGAACAAGAATCAGACAAATTGCATTGTTTATCTGTAATAAATATTCATAGTATTTGTTCTATAAAAGGCAGTGCTTTCCACAGAATTAGGTTGTGTTTGTGGTAGTAGTTTACATAAAACAATGCCATATGTAACAGGCTTCACTGCAAATGTTTTAATTGCCAAGTACTTAGTGACAAATAAATAACTCAACAGTATATACAACTCCTTTGCTTCATGGTTTGCCAAATACTTGAAAGACAAACACTGGTCAAGGCTGCACAATACATCATTTCAGCATCTCCACTGCAATGTGTGCATGAGCAGTTGCCATGTTGTTCAAACTTTTTGCTGCTTGATGCAAAAGGAAAACTCATACAGTTCTCATTTTACTAATAAACGAGATAAGTCTGATAGCACATAAGCGACTCAGTTCTTGTATGCAATTTTTTTTTAGCTTTATTTACAAGACAGAATTTGTTGACATCCATGCTCCACATGTGTATAGCAAAATGAGTGAGGAAAAGAAGAAAACACTGGATAAGAAGATTTAGTCATAAAAACAAACACAACGTCAGTTGTATGGAAATATTTCGGTTACTGAAAAGATGATGTTGATAAAAAACACGCACTCTGTTGACATTGTCTTCCAATTGTTGCCACTAAGTGAAGGCAACATAACTAATTTGTTTGACCATTTAAATCAACACCACAAAGAAACCGCAAATAGAGTCATTCAAGTCAAATTCCTGTATTTTTTCAAATTACAATGGCGATCACAGAAAAACTAAAATGTCAGTTTTTAAAAATATTGTGCAGCAATATTCCATGCCCAGACAATCTTTGCTTCCTGGGGGCAAGCCCTCTTGAATGTTTGAAGAAAAAAAAAATTCAATATTTATCTGAACGGAGGTAGCAAACATTTAGTGTCAGAGTTAAAGAATTAACTTAAGATAAGATAAAACTTTATTAATCCAGAGGGAATTCTATTTCTAGATATTGCGGGAAAGAAATTACATTAGAATAAATGCATGGCCTAATAGAATAGCAGTAAGATATAAGTACAATACCTTACTAAACATAAAAAAAGTAAGATAAAATAAGAGTAGAACAGAAGAACATTGTTACCCATCTGCACAAACCATTGACATTAGCTAGCAGCTATGTTCAGCTTCCCAACCGCAATGATCCAACCTTATTATAAGGTTATTAGCTAGACTGGTTACATGCTAACTTACCGGAGTTAACTTGAATGCATGAATGTTTTAGACAATTATGTGCATAGCTGTTCAAAATATTAACCATTCGCAAACTGATTCTGCTCTGTGATTCAGCCAGCTGTCTTCTCTGCAGGAAACAACAACAACAGTCCTTCCTCCTGTGCTTGATCATGTTTTGAGTGTTCCTGGGAAAGAGGGGCTATTCACAGATGGATCAGTTTTCATTGTGCTTGTGTGTGTGCAGCTCTGCAATTAAACAAATATAAATACTATTTTAAATAGTAACAAAAATATAGTTGAAGAGGAACTCAGAATGTGCTTTAATCTACAACTCTACTGGCCTTTCTAGTGTTGCGTTTCACCACACTTCCATGTGAGTGCTGTTTCTTGAGCGTAGCCTCTGTAGCATACAGGAAGATGGTTCGTCAGTTATCTTTGGCCTCAGTGCTCCTTCAGAGTCATGCAGCCTGTAGCCACTGCAGCAGGATATGTGTGTGTGACACAAACACTTCCTCTCTGTGTACGCTGCTTTGAGGAACACCTCAGTTTGCATTTTCACATTTGACTCTGCTTAGTTTTACGTTTTGGAGGTTTAGAGGCCAGTTGCATTGCAGTGTAATAAACAAGTGTGCAGGAAGTAAATGCAGATTACTCTGTAGATGTCAGGTTTTCCCTGAAAGCTGTAATCACATCTCACTCCTCAACATAGTTTATAACAAACAGGATATTTTGATGAGGAGATGGAGAAAAAGGCAGATACAGACTCATGCAACTGATGATCTTGCTTCCTCTGTATAATATATGAGTATAAAGAACCTCCTTTTCAAGTCTTGTCATACTGTGTTTTGTTTGAAGAACTAACAGCTCGTGGTTGACACGTTAAGGTTTTTCAGTGGCCGATCTTGATATTTTGAGAGTGCAGGGCGACCACTGTGCTGGTAATATGTTGATGCTGTTATTGTCTGTATTGCCTCTGCTTGCTTGAGTAGATCTGCACTCTTGTCTGCAGTGCATGTATTTTAAAATACAAATCTACACACTGCTTAGTTTGTGTGGTGCTCATTTTCACTAATACTGTAGACTCATAGTTACCAGCAATGTCCTTCTCAGGTTGCAAAATCAGCTGCACTCAAAAATGTAGTAAAATTAAACACGATACTTCCCGAAGACGCTTCAGATTTTCCACAAATGAGCAGGTTACTGCAGCTGTAACCTACATTAGCAGCTATGCAAAAATAATGCACCCATAACTGCACAGTAAAGAAAGAGAAGCAGCATTGATCATGTGAAATATACTGGTGTGTGTAACTATAACTAGAGTGACTGTCAACTTTTCATTTGTCTTGAGATAACGGTGAATGTGTGGCAACATGAACACCTCTGGAAAAATTGTACTTTTGTTTCGGTGTCTTCAACCCTTTCAACACTGTGAATGAGGATTTCCGAGCATAATTGTGAAGTACATCAGTGGAATTGATGTACTGTGATTTAGTAGATTATGAGTTGACCTCCCGACGTCTTGTTTTCTGGTAAATGGATATTGCAGGCTACTGTCTTATCACTCCCCTGCTTATCCTGTGGGCAGGTACTGGCCCCATGTCCCCTCTGACTCCATCCAACTTATACTTGCAGATGCAGCACAGAAAGCTAGTCTTACTCTGTGCTGTTTTTAAATGCCATACAGGGACTGCTCTGTCCTTCATCATTTCTCCCACCGTCTGCTTACGGTCTTTCATCTCTTTCAGGTTTTTTTGTACTCACTAACTATGGGAAAAGGCTTTGATCTAGTGTCCTATCAGTAATAGCGTGGGCCTCAGGCTCTTATACTCCCTCGCTGTCTCACTCTGAAAACATATTGTCTGGGCGTGGTGGACAACTGAGTCCACCCAGTTGAAAAGGCTTTGTTTGTTGTGGTTCGGTGCAGCTTTGCCAAGGGCAACTGCCTGTGTGGGTCTCTATGAAATTCTTTAACTAGCAGTGGTCTATTAAAGTAGACCCTACATTTGCCGATGTTTTGCTGCCTTCCACCCATCAGATATAACCACCTGAGCTGGTACCGCATTTGGAGGAAATAGTTTTTCCCCCTGCTGATTGCACAACAATGCTGCAAACACACAGTGCACATTAGTGAAGTTTCTGGAGCTGTTACCTTTGCATGTGCAATATGCAAAGGTAACAGTTTTTTTTTTTTATGGAAAAAGCTTTTAAAAGCTAAGCAGATAGAGGATCATGTTTGGTAAAAGCTTGAAAAAGACAGGACTTTTGCAGCTGCCCAGAGTCAACCCATTTTGAAGATGTTTTTGACAATTCCCTGTTCTAAGTTACTGATCTATGTCAACTCCTCTTCAGTGTATTGGAGGGAAGTGGAGAGCTCATTGCAGGGATATCCCTAGGTTAGCTCTTTCCTACCCCCCATATCCTTTGTTTCTCACTCCTCTGAGGTGCCCTTTCGTCCCCCTCTCACCCCCTAAACCCACTGGTCTGCCTCTGCTCCTGGTTAGAGATGTCATAACAGAGCTGCACTGCTTTGGTATTCCTTAGAGGAATGTGCTGCCTTGGGTTCTGGTGTGTACATGTGTGTGTGGTTTGGCTGCTGTCTGTGCAGCGGATCAGGCCAGGCTGGCGCTGGCACCCTCCAAGGCAACACCTGTTGGTGCCAGTCGAGGCAGAACCAGCGTTGTGTTGTCCCTCCCCATCTTCGGCTGGCACCAGGGCAGCCAGGACTGTAGGTATGTGGGATAGAGCCATTCATACATCGAACCTGCTCGTCGTTACAGTTGTCATGATGCCAAAATTATAACTTGTAAGATATCTGTAGAAATATATTGATGCTGACATGATAACACAGCAAAAACCAAAACATTAGAAGCAATGTAAAATAGATGACAGAATATGGAACCAAAAGTTTCACGTTTTTTATTCATTGAATAAAGAACATATTGTGACATTTTCAATGCAAGGCAATAGAGGATGTGACAAGAGATTTTTTTAATGCAACAGTATGTTCATACATTTTCATATCCAACCAGTACTGGCGAAACTATTTGCACAGTGGTTCCCTTTCACCTTCACATCACACTGCTGCTTAAAAAAGATTAAGTCCTTGCATAGACTAAATGCACATGTTAATCACCCATGTTCACTCTTTCTGCAGGAACAAATTATTCAGAACTGTTGTTGATCTGCAGACTTGTAAACACATCTTACAGAAACCTGAGTTAACAATACCAGTGTGAATGCTGGGTTTGCATCATTGGTAAGTTAGCTAAAAAGATAATGTCAAATTAAACAGGACTATTTTTATTAGCTAATTGTCTCATCAAACTGCAAATAGCTTAGTTGGCACAAATTTAAGCACATTGTATGCAGGGAGTGAAACAGGAATGCTTGCTTTAAAAAAAAAAAAAGCACTTCAAATTTTTGAGCTCAACACTCACAAATTAACGCAAAATGTTTCTACAAAAATTCCAAGAACTAAGAAAATTGAGTAGAAGCTTATTCTGTTAATTTCTCTATATCCCTTTTCCCCCATATAAATTACAACTTTTTTCTATGCTGCTACTAATTAAAAGGGAAAAAAGTAACAGTACAATGTTCAAAAAATTGTTAAAAACTATTGAAAAACCACTCAGTTTTATTTACAGTATAGAACACGCACACACAATGTGAGAAAACATCTTTGATAAAGATCTAGGATGAATTGCTACCCAGTGTTTTTCTGCCAGAGAAAAACACCCTTGTTTTAGGCTGTTAACTGATTCTGGCTTTTCAGCTGTGGGTTCTTAAAACCATCAGTTCAACACCTTCAGCTTATGCATGTTGGCCATCTTTCCCAGAATCAGGAAGCAAAACAATACACCCCACTTTCCAGAGATTCCAAAATGATCACTTTGCATGTTTTATCTTGTTAACAGCAGGCTATCGGGGGAAGCATCCAAGAGTCACCTGTCTGTCTTTGGCCTCTTAGTTTTGTGAGATCAGCACTTTAGAAATACTGCATTTAACAGATATCGGTTAAGAAACTACTTGTCCAATGCCAGCTGCTCCTGAAACCACAGTGTCTCATATTTTATATCTATGTCTACACATTAAACAAGATACAGCATGTAAACAAGATACCTTTGGAAATGTTGGATGTTTTTTTCTTCTCTTTTGATGACGCTGTGCTAGCAGTTTTTTCTTGCTTCCAATTACTGGAGTAGTGTATTGGGTACACAGAGATGCACACCAATTTGTGAAATGGGAGAGAGACAAAAAATTGTATTTCTTTTTAATTATTATGAAAAAATCTATACTCTTCAGACTTGATTAGTTCTATCATATGATTAAAACATTGCATCAGGGGTATAGTGAGAAATCACTCTGATTCCTCTAATATAGGCCGTTTTACTGACCAATGGCAGATGACTTTGGGTACTTAGTTTGTAATAGTTATGATGACATTAAATGGGTTGTATAACGAGCCAATTACCCTGAGGTAGGTGAAAAGGGCCTGCTCACTGAGGGAGACAAGTATGACTTGAATGTTTTGAGAGGGCTGGAATAAGACCGAATGGCATCTCAACAGTAAAGGAGTCACGTGACTTGGCTGCTATTTGTCTTTTGGTTGGCCTCAAGGTGGGGAATGATACTCCTAACAGCTGCGGGAAGCATTTCCGGTGGAGGGTTTTCTCCTCAGCTAAGCAGACAGAGGTCCAGCAATACACTGAAGCAGGGATGCATCGATAACTGCTTCTTCAGCTCAACAAACTCAAAAATTTAAAACTGTACTGATCACAATGAAGGCCTGCTTGTGATTGTTGGTGGCACTGAGCAATAGCTGGATCTCTTTACCCACATATCCTACATTATAGATTTGTTCTTGTTTGATCAGATTTAAGTATACAGCATTTGTAATGAGTAGCGGTTTGTGGGTGGTTAAAAAGGCTTCATAGGGGCCAGTTTTCTTGCTTGTGAGGAGCCGATAACACCACTGGCGTTGGAGTGAACTGATGGAATGAGCTGACCAAAGACAGAAGTGCTGCTAATGTCCCGCTGTCTGTGTGCTTCAAAGAGCATGATGACATACAGTAAGTGCATTTCGTAAGGTAATAAAGGGTGAAGATTTGGCTGGTGCATACTCGGCATGTCATCGCTAAGCGCCTGAGTGCAAGCAGTCTCGTTGTGTTCAACTGCCTGCAGAGAGTGTTGAGAGACAGCACTGCCACCCAAGCTCCTGCTGCAGTGGACCGGAAGGTCACCTAGTTGAATCCCAGGCCAGCTCAGCCCTGGAGGAGAGAAGTGGCTGAAATATGCTTTCGCTTTCCTCGCTAGATGCAGTGGATGTGCCTTTGAGCAAGGCACTCAGGATTTTTTAAACACTGAGGAGTAGAAAACTGCAAACTTACTGGGAAATACAACAAGTATGATGATGCCTAACTGAGTTTGCTGAAAAACTAGCTAGGCAATCTCGGTGACAAAATGATAATGTATGTCTTATCAATTGAAAGTACTCAAAAACTCTGTGGTTACAGTTAACCAGTCGTCATTTTTAAATTTTGTCAATATGCATTACAATTACAGGATAAAACACAAGTTTGATTAAAAAACATAGGGATAGTATTTCAAATAGAAATAATTAATTATATATGTTTTATTTTTGTATATCTTAGCAGAAATGTAGCACATGCTGTTAAAAAGTAAGGCTAAAGCAAAGTACTATTCCAACTATTTGAACCACTACCCTCACTATGTTAAACAAATTCTGTATGCAAGAATTCACTTTCAGCAACAGCGAATGGCAAACCATTAAACAGGTAAGGTAGTGTTATTTCATAACAGGCAAAGCTGTGAATTTATTTCAATGTAAAATTGTGTTTTTTACCTTTAAATTTGAAGTGAAATAAAACCAAATACACTTTAAGAGCTTGATTTAAACAGAATACACAGGTGCAGCCAAAAAAAAATGGCAAGAATCAGATTCATCAACCAGCATCAGTTACAGATTGTTCAAATGTGAATATCATTCTAAAATATATACCTCTGACTTTTTTAATAGTTGCTCAAAGTGCACTTAAAAACATCACTTTTGACAGCATAATCGTTAACTCTAGTTTGCAGAAATCCAATCTAGTGTCATCAGAAAATAGTTTTCACGCTTTGTGAGCAGCTTTCTGATAAGGCAGGACTTAAAGCAGCCGTTGACTGTTGTCCTCAGTAGGACCTTTGCTGAAATATGTCAATGAAGGCATTGCTCAAAATGCAAGAGAGGCGAAAGTTAGTTATTAACTTGCAGACAAGTACTGATTTTTAAAAAAGTGCTTTAAAGTAAAGTTGCAATTTCAGTGTCAAAAGACCTGTTATGCTTTGCAGGAAATATTGGGTGTGATCTCAGCAGGAGATGGCATGCTGTGTTTGTGTGTCTGCATTGTTGCGCCACCGAAAAAGAGGTGTGTGTGTGAGAGAGACTTCCTCTTGAAGGTGGGGCCGTGGAACGGGATTGACATGGAAGTTATGTCTGGTATTTATGGCTTTTTGTATGTGGCTTTGTTATCTCAAGGATAGGGCACAAGGTACCAGACTAGAAACCAGCTATTAGTCAGAGTCCAGACTATTTTGAAGATGTTACTCATGGCTTTGAGTTCAAATAAAGACTTAGAAAAATTTCTCAACAGTCAAAACGCTGCACCTTTTCCTCCCTCAGTCTCACAGATACATAGCCTTGCATTATAATTCAATTGACAAAAAAGCAGGCTGTTGAAGGTGTACTGTTTCTCTAGTTTTATTGGTGCATAATAGTTGATGTCCATATCTAAATACTTGCGAAAGCTTCAGCTAATACCTTCTGTCAGATCCTAATTGGTGTGGGTTTGATGCTAAGCTAAAGATAACCCAATGAATTCCCAAGCTGAAGCAGCCCCTAATGAGGGAGCCAGGAGCAGAAAGGCCATGAGAAGTTGTTACCGTGGCTCTTAAACTGACAAATAATCTGTAATTGTGAATCATGTAGAGGAGGAATCTGCTGCCTTGCAGCTGGCCAGTAAAACCAGGCAGTCTTTGAAACTCTTGGCGGAAAATCTATCAGAACCAACTGTTTCTGAACCTTTTTTTAGCCCACCCCGACAGCAGTCCATGTACTCCCAACCCTCACTGGTATCAGATCAGTTGTCACATAACTTGGGTTTCCTTCAGTTCATTGCTGCCTGTGTGCGATGTGACAAAATCAAGCAGTTGTGTTGATCTGAGTGGGAACGTCGCCAGACTCTACATTCGGGAAACTTTAACTGGCTTTGGATGTTTTGTACCCGATAAATGTAGTTCAGGGGCTGCTTGTACGACACTCTCTTCCATTTAACAACTCAGCTGATATTTAGTTAGTTTTAGTAGCAGCCAGCAGGTTCACTTTGCCACATGTCCATGAGTCACTGTATGACTCGTTGTTGTGGATAGACTCAGGAGCTGCTCCATACAGTGCAGGGATCAGTGAAAACAGAGCTGTTCTGTGCAGTCAGTTAGCAGTGAAGTTGCTCCGTTTGTTCACTGGCTCTGCTGTCTTTTGCTTCTCAGTGTCCAGCAACAGCTTTAGATGTTTCACGGCCTTTTTGTCCCAAAAATATCCTATAAAATCTATAACTTAGAAGCTACACAGAAATGCTCCTTCAAGTTGTAAATACAAATGGACCACTGAAATGATTTTGATGCACAAGTTTTTGATTTGAAATGTTATTCTGACCAAACAAATATAGAATGATCGTTTTACCTGAATGGTTGGTTTAGAGTAAGTTCAAGCCTTTTTTCCCATCCCAGAGCTTCTTTTCTCTTGAAATTGCTTGAAATTGTGACTCAGAAGCACAACACAGTGGCTTTATAATTACTACTTGACAGCTGTAAATGGGAGCTTTGAACAAACACATGAAGGCAGGGTTAGTCCGTCTAGTGATTGACAAATACCTGCCAAAACCTCTGGCAAAGCAAGCAAACACCTAAATTTACCAACAGTCAGGCAGTGTCTGGTCAATTTCTCTCCTTGGAGATTTGAGTCGACCAGCGGTAAAAAAAAAAAAAAACCTAACTTTTTTTAAACCCATTGAAGGAAAGTCTTAATTTAAATTCATGTTTATGATGATACAATGCTACGTTTCAAGCTTACATGAAAACTATAACTTATCATTAACACATTCGGTTTCCAAATAATCATGTTGAATCATAGTTTAAGATTGCTTAATCCTGTGAACCCCAAGCAGTTTCTTTTTGGTTTTTTTTTTTGTTTTGTTTTTTTTGCCACTGTAACGTTTTTACTCACTGTGGGCTCTTTTTTTTTTTTTTTACTACAGTACAAAGTCCTGCACCTCTATAGATGTTGTAGAGCCATGACTAGAAGTAAACAGAACTCAAATATCTTTTGTGCATGATGAATCAAAAATCAAAAAAGAAAAAAACGGAAATTGAATTTCTTTCATTAAATATATTCAACAATTTAAAAAATAAAATTGAAATCAACTTACACAATACTACATACTATAAATGTCTTATTACTTACATTTTTCATTTGTTACCATATCTTTTCTGTGTGAACATAACCTCAGCAGAAAATCAGAATTTTTGCCACATGACTTGGTCACAACTGACTCATTCATGGCTCTGCTGTTTTTTTGTTTTTCCAGATTCTAATAAGTGCAAATGCTTTATTTTTGGCAAATCTTTAAGGGGACAAGTAGAAAAAGATTCAATGAAACATCACATTTTTAAGCTTGGTTTTGGATCATTTTCTTTGGCAGAATGGTGTGTCACAGATGAGCAGTTCAGGGACAGTCAGATAGTTAAAAATTCAATGATCCTTTGTGTTTTGTATGGTTGTTTCTGTGATAAATTGTGTAATCTTGGCAATCTTTTTAAAAGCAAACCTGCATTTAATTGGCCGTTGGGTTTCAGAGTTTATAATATACAGTATTTAAGTGTTGCAATAATTAGTTGATTGTAAATGAATATGCAACTGTTTTTAAACTTATTACTTATTTACGTATACTATAACTGACAGAATTACAACATGCTGTTTTTTGTATGTAGTGCACAGTTGTCAGATTATTGCAACAGCACAGTAGGTTGACTGTGTTTGGATTAAGGGAATACTAAGACCAGGGGCTTTTTGTGACTCGGAGCTGCATCATTGAGTCTGTTAGCCTTCTCAGAAGAGACAGGAAAATGCCTTTATTTGTCTTCTCACCTTTTCCTCATGCTCACCAATAAAATCCTCTGCATGTTGCATTCATTGTTGTTCAGTATTTGCTGCTCCACGCCTTTTGGAAGAAGATCTGACAAGTCTTTTTTTTTTTCTGGACAAAGCTAACTCAGTGGCTGTCCAAACACAACAGGATCTACCACGACGTACAGTGATGGGAATAATAAATAACAATATACGGAGCAGAAAATGAATAGCTGTTCAGTGTTTGGTCAGGCCAGAGCCCTGCTGCTGTTCTGTGCTGACATTAAAACATGTATCCAACTGCTTTATATACCCATTTTAAAGGTTTGCATTGCTGTTTTTTTTTTCTTCCATTGTCTGGATTGGTTGGTTAAAATCTCCACCCTTCTTTTGGCCTGTAGCAGTATTTGGATGAAAAGTGCTCTACTTGCAATGAATGCCAACAGTTTGTAAAGCGTTTTCCTCCTTCCATGCACGCTATCCCAATAAGGTGTGAAAGTAATGTACATGGTCCCATGGTTTGGACTCCGCTGTTTTGCTGAATGGTTTATAGATGGAAAAATAACCTCTATCATGTAACCTATCCTTCCTGAGACTAGGTTTGGAAAGTGTAGCTTATAGATTATACCATACCTGCTCAATGAGAGTCTGTGTTGGGACTTGTCAACTGGCAATTAATGTTTCCACAATGTAAGGAAAAACACTGCACAGTGCCCTGCTGAGGCCGTTGTTGCTACACACATTTCTATTTTCTTTTTACTTAATAATTTTTTGCTTTATAGATTGATCACACCCTCTTTTTTAATTCAGATTTTCTTGCAGGAAGCAAAACAGAAAGATTAGTGGTTTAGGATAAGACTTTTCATGTTGTTCAGGTTTCTATTTTAAGCCTGGGCTGTGGTCCTGACATATAATGGCTAAGGAAAGGGGGAGGAGGGTCCTTAGAAACAACTGTTTTGCAGAGGTGGAGGGTTGCTGTACAGCCTCACTACACAGCTACACCATTGGATACATTAATCGAATTTAAAATACTATTGTCAAGAGTGTAAATTCTGTTTTTGTGAGTATTTTGCAGCATTCATTTTCATGGGTTATCATACTGTGTTCTTGAGAGTACTAAAAACTGTCAGCTATTGTGAGTACTACATGTAGTAAACTGTAATGTAGATAGTTGATAGGGCTGAACAATAATTGAAATCGCAATATGGGCAAATGCAATGACCAAATTGTAGGAGCTGCCAATTTTTTTTTGAGAAAAAAAGTACTAGTCATGGTAAAAATGTAACGCATCGCAAAATCAGTCAAAAATAATAGCAATATGTTTTTGGTTTTTTCGCATGCTGTTCAGCCCTAATAGTTGCCTCTTGCATTGACTGACAGCCAAGATGCTTTGGACATGTTTGCAATCTTGTAAGGTTTTACAGGACTTCATAGTTGCGATGGGCGATTTTGTTTGACTGCAATTTGTAAGAATGCTTTGTCTTTGACAATTTTTTGAAAACAAAACATTGTGGCCTGTGCTCAGACTGTTTTTATTTTATTCTATCTATAAACCGTGTGCCTCCATCTTTCATCTTCTTTTCCAAAGACCCAGCCTGTCTTTCCAGAGGTTTTGGTAGTGATGGTTAGTATTTGCAAACAAACAAGTTTGGAGAGAATATGTCCTTTCAGGCCAATCGACGGCAGATTTCTGAAATCCCTCTGTGAATTTTAACTTATTTACTCCAAAATGAATGGATGGAAATACAAACATTTCCAATTAATAAATCCTTATGTAAAACATAAAGTCTAAAATCAGACTGTACCTTGTAATTAGGCAGTGCCAGCTTGGCATAAACAGTTTTTTGCTGCTATAGCTTTATTTTCTGGTCTTTGTCAAATTGGCATCTGTTGACTATTTGCTGTGTCACTCAGCTTTGTGGCTTCACTGGCACCACTTTGGTGAGGAAATGAGCCTCCTGTGATCAACGATGGAGCAATCCTCACGTTGTCATTCTTGCACGTCAACGTGGTTCATGTTGTGACCATAACCTTTCCAGTTCTGAACAAATGCTGAGTGCTCTTAACCAGAAAACAATGATGATTTTTAGTTTAGTTTCTGTAGTTGAATTCAGCCATGTAGAGTTAATGTAATTTGGTACAATTTAAGACGTTGGTCATTGGAAATAGGAAAGGTAGATGACCACATGATCCAAAAAGTCCCCATGGTGTTTTCTACTTGTAAGACTAATGCTAGATGCTACAAGCTAATGCTTGGTAAATTAGAATTAGTTTTTAGTTGATGCAGTCAGGTTAATACGTGTTGTTTATATTTTTTTTCTTTATTTGCATTTTATGCCAGAGTGTTCATTTAAGCAGTATATGTTGTACTTTTTTAAATCTCTTTCATAACATGAAGATGACTTAGACATGTGAACATAAGCTTGCTTATGTGGTAATTGATAGCTGTTTCCATATGAGGACATGCAGTGTTTCCTCTACATTCAGCAGCGGCGGGCTGCCATTCCTAAATCCTAGCCAGTGTTCCTTCAAATTTTTCTTTTTTTTTTCCTTTTTTTTTTTGTTACTGTCGCAAATACACCGCCACCGCATGCCTCCACCTTCACAGCAGAGTTCTGCACTGTCGGGTACTCGCAAGTACCAAGATAAACTTCAGACAACTATCTTGCTCAGTATCTACTCTCTGATACGTCGGGTTAATACGACGTTTGTCGCAAGAGCGCGGCCTTGAAAGTGACGTCAAGTCAAGCAACGAGGCAGCAGGTCAGAGAGTCAGAGGAGTGTCATCTTGGCAAATAGGGCAGCGACTTACCGGAGAAAAGTTTTAAGCTTAAGATATCTCATAATATATTTTACAAGTTAATTAGACATTCACAAAATATTGATGTCCAGCTAACATTAAGTCATATCGGTAGCTTCAGTTAATTGGGCCAAGTCAGTGTCGCTAACGTGAGTAAACTATTGATAGCATTAAGCTAATATCTACAGTCCATGATGTAACTACTGACTATGTTTTCAGACGAGCTTGTTCAAATATTTATTTATTTATTTTTACATTCAGCCTTTAAAAAGCCATTTCCAACTGGCCATTCAATAAATAGGTTGTACAAGTAAAACCTGCAGTGAAGTGTCATTTGTTTACGCATCACGGCTCCCCAGAGAGCCTGCCGCCGCTGCTGAAACAAATCCTGGAGGAAACACTGACATGCATTTGAAAGATGGGATATTGTACCATGTCATGAATCCGTAATTAAAGGGGAAAGAAAATCTTCTCTCTAAGGGATTTATCATTGCATTGTTTAAAACTGTGAATTAAAGTTGATTAATTGTTGATTAATTGTGCTCCAGTGCAGACCACAAAACACCCCTTTTTTGTTTCTTTCTCCCTTAAGTATTTGTTATTATATTTCTCATTTTCTCTATTTTTAATTATATTGCTTCTTTATCATGCAGACTTTGGTGGGATTCTGACAACCAACAAGAGCACTGCTGCAGTTGTACCTTTGATGTGGCCTGTTAATAAATGAAAGGCCTGCAAAACATTCTGCTCACTGTCAGTGGTGTCTGCAGGTGAAAGCAGCTGTCAGGCTGCATGATAAAACACACATTTGTACTTTGAGAAGCTGGTTAATGAGCACAACTGTTTTGTTGCCTGCAGAAATTTTGTGTTGAGAAGGTGGGCAGTGGAGTGGAGGAGGACAAAAATGTTGGAGGAAGGTCAGAGTCAACTAATATCTGTGCCGAGCACACATTCACACACAGAAGAGCTTCCTGCAGCAAATGCCTGACAGTTTTCCACTTACCTCTTCTAAATACTTTTTCTTCTTTATTTGGTCAAGATAGATTCAACCAGCCATTCAGCCTCTTTAAACCTTTATTTAAAGTGTTTACAGACGAAAACAAAAAGTTGGAAAAAGCTGGCGGTCCATTGATTGCACAGGGAGGCCTGGAGAGAGGAGCTTCTCCGTGTTTCTAAGACGTCCGAGTTTCCCACAGTGCCTTGGAAGGGGTTGGTCAACCTGGGGAGCTGGTGCCCTTGCCTGCTTCCAATCAAGCACCATCTGCAGGCTGCGGTGCTGAAGAATTTTTGATTTCCTGCACACACACTCCCCCACCACGCATACACACGCTCACACACACACACACACACACACACACACACACACACACACACACACATATTCACGGTTGCACACAAACACTCTCCTATCCCTGTTTTCAAAAGTGGGCAACTAAAAGCCGAGCAGGCTGTCTTGCAGAGTTGATCCGAGTTCTGTGCACACTGTGAGGCCCAGGCTTCATGGCACAGTTGAGTGCAGTTTGGGTTCTGCACATAATGTGTGGTTTGTTTCTGTTCTGGAGACATTGCCTGGAACAAAAGAACTGCCTCATACTGCGTGGAGCTCATGTGCAAGCCCAGCAGACTTGCAGTAAATGTGTTGTCTAATGGTGTTATCTTTAGTATGATGAGTTTAAATTGATGTAGGGGAAATATTATTGTCTGAAACTTATTTAAATGGTGAGTCTTTCATTCTGTGCACATAAACTAGTACTAACACACTAGATTTGTACTCTTACTTTGGCCCGACTTTTCAAGATGAAGCATCAGGATGTTTTAAGACAATGTTGTTGAAGATGCACAACTGTTTCAAGTTTCCATTGATGACACAGTTGCAGTTTATCTTGAGGTTTATTTTAGTCGGACTCGTGACATTAATATGGTGGGAAATCACTTTGATTCAGTGGGTCACAGCTTTTGTGATGACTCGAAAAAGCTCTTTTGTTAAGACTAGTCGGCTCTAAAATTTCCATGTGTTCCTACGCTCTGTGGGAGGCAAGGTAAGGCCTGCAGTTCTTCAGAGTCATTGAATGAGAATGAAATGTATAAAAAATAGCATGAATCAGATCACATTCTTTAAGAACAACAAGCATAGATGAGTAATCACAAAAAGAAATGAAGAAGCATGCCTTCTCATGAAGGCATGAGAGAAAGTGTAGCAGTTTGCTTGTTTCTGTATATCTGAGGTTAACCATGCTGCAAGTTGGACAGCTAAAAGTGTCCATTACAACTTAGCAGAATAATTAATCTTACTACATTATGCAGTGCAATGAATTTGATATATGATTATATAGCCAGCTTTGTGTTTTCTTTCTAGGTACATTCTTTGCATTTTTAGTCGTAACTAATCCTTGGTTATTTTTGAATTGACTTGTTTAGAGCTCTACGTTGCAAATGTGCCACTCAGGTGCAACATTACTCTCTCTTAAGTTACTAAGTAAGTAGTTTTATTTCCTGCCATGAAAATAATTTATCATCATGACTCAGTGTGATTGGATATTGGTCTTTTGAGTACTTTAAGCAGTGGCCAGTTGTGTGCTGCTTTACAGTGCAGCATTCATGTGAATGTGCATGTGTGCCCGTGTGACCCACATGCACACGTGCATGTCCGCTGATTCTTTGGAAGACTGGGGTGCCTGCCAGCAGCCCTCAACAGCGTCCACTGCCAATTAGTCCCTTTATTTGTTTAAATTTTGCTGGACCAAGACGCAACAGTTAAGACATTCCATGCAGTGCTGCTGGGCTGCTCTTTAAAGCTGCAGAGGATGTTTCTGATTGAAGTTCAGATGGGATCCTTACTGTTTCCACTGCATATGATGTTTTTCATATTCAAGCTACCATTTCCGCAGAGGGCGCATCTTCTGAAGGTTTGGTTTGATGAGATCAGCGCTGTCCCAAACAATCATGATCAGACATTCCACTCTTGGCAAGCTGAAGCTAAAATGGCATGACATTTTGTTGTGTGTTTTTTGTTCCCTGTAATGTGTAGCTTCTTTGTTTGCATTAAGTTGTTGTCTATGGGGCATCATACCACCTACATCGTCAGATGCTAGGGTGATATTTTCTCCAGAGACTCCTGTTGATTATTCGTTCGCATTTTATTTAGGCTCTAATTGATTTGGACATTTTTAGGTGCTTTGACTCTTGCAGAGTGAATGACTCCATTGATGGAGCATGGCAGGCCTGCTACCTCCAGAAATGAGTGTGGGGCTGTGGGTCAATGCTTTGGCACGGTGAATAACAGCCTCAGCAATGGAAGCTTTGTCTCTATCTCTGCTGGCAGTGCAGCGCTGCCTCAGGCCCAGTTCCACCACCGCCTTCAGGGACACCATGGACTAATCTGCCCCCTTCAGAGCCACCCCCACACATGGGCCTATAATTACCTGCAGTGGAGAGGTGTGGACTTTTTTGTTTTTGAAGCCGGGAAACAATCTAACCACACTGTTGACCTGTAACTGGGTCAGCGGCCAAGTAGTGAATTTCCTTTCCCACAACGGTTAAGCTGGCCAGCCTTCTGAGCAGAGCCTGAATGCTGGACTGTCGTCCACTGGCTCTCTGCGCCGACGTCTCCTCCTGGCCTGTAAATCAAACAGGCAGATGTAAACTGATAATGTATTAGCCTCCAAAAGTGGTGTGTGTAGCTGGATACTTTGAGGGATAAATTTTCTGTCAGCTTTATTAGCCTAATCTGCTGGAGGAGATGCTTTACTGGAGGCAGCAGGTTTTGCTCTAAACATGTAATTGGAGATATGGTACACTGTTTTCTTCTGGTTTGCATTTAGAGACTCTTGTGCTTCTTTTTTGACACACTTACAATGACTTCAACAGTCTAGTGGCATAATTGCAAAGCTCTTCATTTCCTTGTATTTCAAAAGACAGAAGAAAACCGAGCCTTGTTTAATAGACCGTTTTCTAGTTTCATTATTGAGATGTCTCTTTCGCATAGAGCTTGATAAGAAATACTTTCATAAATACATTCCATGGACTGTCCTAAATAGTTTATTTCAGTTTTCTTTTTTAGAATATGAAAACCACTGTTTTACCTTCTTGTTGCCTTCTGATGTTCTCTCCACAAATCAATTATTTAGTCTCAAAGTGCAGGTCTGTCTCTGTTTTAGGCTCCTCCTTGCTGCTGGCACCCTACTATTGACAGTAGCCAAACAGCTCCTCCTGTTATCGGCTATGGACGGATGTTTTGCAGGGCCAGTTTACAGCTTTTCAGTTATGACATTACACATCCTCATAGCTTAGATAAAACAGGCACAGCTGTTCAGATAAATGCTTTGTCTTCTTGGCAGAAAAGAGAGTCCGGTGTGATCTGAAGCATACTCTTGACTTTTGTCATCGTCAAATAAGTGTGTTTAATGCTTGTAAATTTTGTTCTGGATTATTTCACCCTTCAAAATTCACTTACTCTGTGTAAGTATTAAGATTGCTGTAAGGAGATTTCTCACTTGTTCCTCCCCTCTGCATCACACAGCATTGATCGGCTCAGACGAGAATGGGGTGTGCTTCATGTGTCACAATGTTTTGATTGGCATATTTGAACCTCCCACAGGAAGATGTTTCGAAAGAGTGCGGTTAGAAGAAAAGTGTTGGATAACACAAAACGCGGCTGTCATGCACTTCTTACCCTTTCAGTTTCTCATGACTGCTCTGTTTCATGTCACTTTTGTCTGAGTTTCTGGTTCCTTAACATCGTAGTGTAATGGTTGGAGAAGAACACTTGAGGTTTTGCCAGATCAATTCCCCAGGCTAGTTGTTTAAAATCTGGATCGATGAAGTGAAGGAGACACGGCTGCAGTGTGCCTTGGCTGCTGTCGTGAAGTTGCACAGTGGCTAGTAGTAAAATAGTGTGGTTGCCTTGGCCAGCTCCCAGGTTATGAGTATAGCTTATGCATAGAACGAGGATAGGAAACAGCCAAGTAGAGTCAGTGAACACCCAACAAGCCATGTTTTTTCTCCACAGCCAGCATTTACAACATACTCAATTGTCGGTTTACTCAGTGTACTTCGCTAGAACTACCACAGTCTTGTTTTCAAGCTTTATTTACATTCTCGAACCTTTAGATTGTGGCGGTGTTGAACTGTATTTTGAGGTATACAGAGAGGTGCTTCCAATACGTTGTTCACCTCATCAGTTTCAATGACTGTAGACTAAATATTAGAAACACCTGCCAACATAATCCAAGAGGATTATAAATCAACCAGCTTTATTCCTCATGAAGCAGAGTCTTGTAAATTTTATACCTTGGTGCGGCTGGTTGCAGCACATCACATAGAGAAACATCCACTAGCTTACATTAGAGATGCAATGGTTATCTAATTAGCTGTCAGCTAATAGAGTCATTGCCAACTATTTGGTAATTGTTTAATCCAGTTTCAGTAATTTTTTGAGAAACACAGAAAAATTATTCTGATTCCAGCTTCGTAAATGTGAATCTGTTCTGGTTTGTTCACTCCTCTGTAACAGTGAACTGAATATCCTAAGGATATGGACAAAACATGATTCTTGATCAATATTTTTTGCCATTTTCTTAGTTAACTGCTCCCGTAGCTTGTACATAACCAAGTTTCAGCCCATTGTTTTGAAGTAGTAGCTGTTTAAAATTTGTTAAATAGTATAAATGTAAGTGATGCCACTTGGTTTGGTTCACGTATTATGAGATCATTTTTTTTATTTATATATATATATATATATATATATATATATATATATATATATATATATATATATATATATATATATATATATATATATATATATATTTATACACACATATACAGAAGCCATAACTAAGGTTTAAGGCAAAACTGGAAATGTTTCCAAATTCTTTAGCAGCTTGGGGAGCTCATTTAACATTACAGTTTCATTTTCTTTAAGTGAGTTTGAATTTGTCCACTTTTCTCCCTTGTTGTGTTCTTCATGGTGCTCCAAATTCTACAACAAAACAAATCAACAGCATATTTACTGACACCAAGGGGCACAAAAAAAAATCCAGTACACAAGTGTGCTTTTATGCTTTGTGGAGAAGCCCTTTCCGTGGTTAATTTCGGGTTAAGCAACAAATAAAGAGCCCCTCAGATTTATGTGTGTGAGATAGTTATTGACAGTTTGCAGCCCTGCAGCTCTTTGTCTTTGTGGTGAAGAGAAATTTTCTGGGAATCAACTGTTCTGCAGAGCAGCCTTATGTTGGACCTTAACAGATCTTTATGTGGAGATTTGTGTCCAGACCAGGCTACTTTTCGGCCCTGTTCTTTCCTTAATAAGTGAATGTTGATGTTAAGATCAGTGGGAAAGGCTGGTTTTCTCGATAGTCAGTCAGAGGTGGTTTCCTCCCTCCACTGCTCTTTTATTAAGGAGCTTTGTGGGAAGGAGGGCTGCTGAAATGAATGCTGTCTATTCTCATTGAGGACCTCTGAAATTTTGTTTTGAAAGCTCCCAGGCATAATGAAATAGACAACCTCAAATGTCTGACGGATGTCTTGTTCAGCAGAGTTGCAATAGACCACATTGGCTCCTTTCCTGCCTCTTGGACAAGCTTACGTTTTCACTGAATGTTAACAAAATACAGACTTATCCACCTCAAATGACTATGTGAAAACTGCCGTCAGTATAGACTACAGAAAGTTGAGATTCTTTGTGTATCTTTACTTTTTACATAACTCGAACTGAAAAAACATTTTTTTTCTTACCAATTTTTCTTTCTTCCTTTGTTTCACTTCAGAAGATGATCAAAATGAAGGCGGTTTGCTGCCACGATTGACGTCCCAGTGCACTGAACAGAACAAGCAGTCCTGACCTGGCAACACACGAATGGCCCAGGGAAGCCACCAGATTGACATTCAGGTTTTGCATGACCTGCGCCAAAAGTTCCCTGAAGTCCCAGAGGGTGTTGTCTCCCAGTGTGTTCTGCAGGTAAGTGGCTTAAACACCAGAACATTGTGTGTCTAAAAGTAAAGCCTGACTGAAATGTGTTTTTCTTAAGTAGTCAGTAAGTTATTTTTAACTGTAAAATGTCTTGGTCAAAATTAAATGGGTCAAAAATGCTGAATATATAGATTTTACTGTCAGCCTCTAAATCCTCTGTCGGCTGAGCTCCACTCCCAAGCATCGTTATTTCAACAGAGCAATAAATTAGACCACAAGATGTTACTACCTAGGTGACGGATATTAATGTACACAGATTTGCAATGATATACAATCATGAGAACAAAGTGCCAGGAAATATGTGAAGGAAAATGATAAATCCGAGTTATCTCAATAAGAATTACGCTGTGTTTTGTTTCACGCCATCCTGCTTTCTGTTAACTGTCAGGACCTCTGTGTTAATGTCTAAGTGGCTAGTGCAACAAATTAAGCAGGGTTATGCCATAAATTTAGTGGGTTTCTGCGTTTTCTAAGCTGTAATTATCTGTCACTAAGACAAAATGGTATCTAAAGTCCCTTTCAGATGTGGAATACATAACGTTGCTTGATTCATCAGTCTGTCAGATTGAAGGCATTCTGTCATTTAGACATAATGTTCCTATGGCTTCATTCAGACAACCACAGCAGAGATTGAGAGAGTCACTGTACACACAAGATGCATCAAGTAATATGCAATAATTCACCAATAAACTAAAGTCTAAATCTTGAAGAAGAGCAAGCCAGTCAACTTGACTAAATAACTGATAGATTAGTATCTCCTAAGAGCTTCAGTAAAAAGCACCTGGACTTCTCTGTTTTGGTTTTTGAAGACATTTAACTCTCATCCAAGAGCTTTCTTCAGTTCACATCTAAAGACTGAGACTCCACACAGGAAATAACCTAATTTATATATAATTCCCTAAACACTGAATATCATATCCATGCGTGATGATAAGCAGACTACTACTTAACAAGCAGTAGAATACAAATACTGTGACAGCTGTGATGGCGATGAGGCTCAGCTTGAGCACGGCTGCTATCTAACAAATGATTTAATTGTAGCTTATAAACTGTGACTCTGTGATAGTTCACCTGTCTAAGGTGAAGAAAAGTACACAGTGTGAACTGCTGTCACATCCTGATTAATTATGCCTCATAAAATGTGTCAGTACTGATCCTGTCGGGGATGATTTATAATTCTAAGTGATTATTTAAGCTACAGCTTTTGCATCTTGCATGAATACCGGCAGCTCTCACTTTGGAGACATGCATATGTTTGATGTTGCAGGTATTTACTAAACTCAGAGGAAAGACTTTTATAAACAGCTGGAAGCAACAAACTATGTTTCTCTGTGATGTTTCTAAACTAATATTGGTGCTAAGCACATGAACTTGTTTACACCATGTGCTATGCAAATTTGCCCATTCTCAGACCAGTAATTTGCACATTCCTGCACATCATATAAATTTTGCTTTTACTTTTTTATCACCTAAACTTATCTGGATTTGCTACACTTACTGTTTATTGTCTTGCACCACTTGCATTCTCCTCATTTAAAACTTCTCTACTTGCCAGAGTTTACTGTAACGCACCAACACTACGTCAAATTCCTCGTGTGAAAATTCACTTGGCAATAATGCTAATTCTGATTGTGAACTGTGGAATAATCACTTGACACAACTGGAAGTATGTCACTTGTGCATGCCGATCTGTTAATGCGACTGCATGAAGTTCTACTTGTGTCATGCTGACATTAGTAGGGAAGTCTGACCCGGTAAGATTGCCATCGCAACTTTTGAAAAACGTGATAAAGGTGTTTATTCAAACAGAAGCCTGGCAACGGAAATGAGTGTATGCATGACAGGGGCTTATGTCATGGAAAGGAGTGGTACACTTAATAAACAAGGGAGTTAAGAATGTTATGGTTCGATGCATGGATTAAAATGGAAAAAAACACTGTTGACTTTGTTTCTTCATTCCCACCTGTATCACAAATGTATAGTGAGTTTATTTCCCGTTTCTTTCTGTCTTTCCTGCAGAACAACAACAATTTGGACGCCTGCTGTGAATACTTGTCCCAGGTCAGTCCGGGTTACCTGTACAGTGAAGGAGGGAACCTCAGCTTTTCTGACGACCCCAGCTTCACCAGGCTCCGTAATCACATGACCCAGCTGAACCTGGGCCCGCAGTCTCAGAATGTGCATGTGGCCCCGGTTCGAGACGGCCTGAGAATGAACGGCAGCCGGACTTTGGCCCACAGCCTGAGCGACGGGCCCCTCCAGACAGGCCAGGCCCCCAAAAGTGACTTCTTTCAGCAGGAGCCCCAGTCAGCCCCAGTGCAGGTGCCCTCCACTCTCAATGTATTCGGTGTGATGGAGCCCACGCGTAAACCGCAGCCTCCACAGCACCTCGGACTCTACCCTCTGGGTGGAGGAACAAGTATGGGTGTCCATCAGATGCCACGCTTCAACCCCATTACCGTGACGCTAGCCCCTAATATCCAGACAGGCCGCAACACCCCTACTTCTTTGCACATACATGGCGGGCCACAGTCGGGCTTAAGCAGTCCACAGGGTAACTCTATCTACATCCGGCCCTACGTTAGCCAGTCCGGTACGACCCGGCAGAACCAGCAGCAGGGAGGCAGGGCCCAGTATAGCCCCACGTCCCAGCCCCAGCAGCAGATCTACCAGATCTCACACCCTTCCTCCCTGTCCAGCTCCTGGTCCGGCCCTCAGCACTCCTCCTCCTCACATACCTCACAGCACCAGACCCAGGGCCACCAGACCTCTCACGTCTACATGCCGATCAGTTCCCCCACAAATCCCCAGGCGCCCTCCATTCTGCCCACTGGAAGCCAGGCCTCGTCTTCTGGTGTCTCCTCGTGTTCTTCTTCGTCCTCATCCTCCTCTGTCATGCCCGGCTCCCTGTCGACCATCAGCCAGTACAACATCCAGAACATCTCCACTGGCCCGCGCAAGAATCAGATCGAGATCAAACTTGAATCTCCTCAAAGGAGCAATTCCACAACAGCCGTGCTGCGAACAAGCAGTGGGCCCCGTTCATCCTCCACTTCTTCCTCCTGCCCTTCGTCTTCCTCCTCTTCAACCGGGGTGGCTACTGTCCCCACCACCCCTCTGTCCATCGGAGGCCCGGGTCTCAGCCGCAGCCAGCCCACTGTTTACATCTCTGCTAGCCCACCTACTGCTGCTAACACTCCCTCTGAGGAGGCCATCGTGGCCTCAGCCGGATCCCGCTCCCAACCCAAGTTTTATATTTCTGCCAATGCCTCCAGCGACGAGGGTGGGGGAAGGAACCCCCCCACAGTCTACATCTCAGCAAACCCTCCCCTGCAGGGGCCCTCGGGGGCCAGGAACATGGGAGGCCAAGTAAGCATGGGCCCCGCCTACATTCACCACCATCCACCTAAGTCCCGTGCCTCTGTGGGAGGGGGAGGCACGGCTTCTTCCCCTCGTGTGGTGGTGACTCAGCCTAACACCAAATACACTTTTAAAATCACAGTGTCTCCCAATAAACCCCCAGCCGTGTCCCCTGGAGTCGTGTCCCCGACTTTTGAATCGGGGGCCCTACTTAGCCTACCAGATCACCACTTTGTGGAGCCAGACCCCCTGCATCTGTCAGACCCGCTGTCACCACACAGGGAGAGGCCGAGTGAGCCTCGCAGACTCAGCATGGGCTCTGATGATGCAGCGTACACACAAGGTGAGCAATACTAAGTGGCATCACTCTGATATTTATCTAGTCTTTGTCTCCCGTGAAATCAACACACCAGGAAGTACTGATTCACAATCAGTAGTATGTTACAGGCAAACTAATTCCAACTTTTTGTACAGCTTTTATTTCCTTTTCTGATCTTTATTTACAATACTCAACACAGTAATTAGCATTACAAAGTGGCATCAGTCATTTTCATAGATCAACTCGTATGACCATGAGTTTGCTAATACATTCTTTGGATGACAAGTTAACGCCCATAGCTTTAAACCAGATTGACTGAAATGTTCAGAATTTGTTTACACTCTGAATCCACCTTATAAATAACTCTCTGTCTTGTTGGAGCTCTTTGCTTCCTCGTTCATTGGTTGTTTAGCAAAGGTTAAGTGGGTAAAGAGTGCTTTTCCTCTGCAGCCATTATGTACACAGTGATAACATGAAAAAACACCAGACTTGGTTTAATAATAAATAATAGTATACAGTTAATTTTTTTTTTTTGCTACTCGCAGTTGGCTTAAATGCTTTTTCCACTGCTTTCTGCCAAGAAAGTAATTTTACTATAAAGTATACTGTGTGATTTTTTTTAAAGTCTTTTTCCATAACATCGACTGTAATGCATTTCTTGAGCCAAACTTGCTGTCATTGTTGTTCAGCTGTGGAGAAAACACCGCTTTTCATCTCCACTACGCAGATAAAAGAAAAGGTGACTCGGCAAGTGAGGGCCAGTGTGGTGACTGTAGTGTGAGTCCTCAGTGCTAAATGCTGTGTTTGCCCCATCAGCCCTGAGACTAGCAGATTCTGTCATGAGTCAAGCACATCACAGCACTCTGCTGTTTCCTTTTTTGGGCTTTTAACTGTATTATGTGTGAGTCACTGGCTGTGGCTCCTGCACAGTGGTGACTACCACCAAGAGGGGCTTCACGTTGGGCATGCTGCCTCTGCTGCTGACCCTCATTCAGTTCAGCTTTTTCTGCTTTGAGTTGGAAAAATGTATGTTGACCCCCACTGCTGTGCTTGGCTGACTCCCATTCAAAGCTGTTCTTGATCCAGACACACCTGCCGCCACATAACAGTTAAACATTATCCATCACCAGTGATTGTTTGGCAGCAGAATAACATTATTTTTATTGCATAACTTTGCTGAACACCAGATTCTGATTGGCAAGTGAAAACCTGGGTTAAATGCAATCACACCCTGAAGTCAGTTAAGTCTGTTTGCCTGAATCAAGTAACAGCTAACACCTGGTGCCAGACATTATCCTTCTCACTCTGCAAGAATTCCTGCTGGACACTGTGTGTTTTTTGAACGCACATATTTGTTTTTTGGTGTTTCTTATTGTGTGCTTAGTAGGTTAGTAACACAGCCAGACTGCGCTTTGTGAGCTGGATGTAAGCTACAAAATCCAATTAATCAGACACAAACAAGGGAGCCTTTGCATGGTAATATGAGCAACCGCCACCCCCAATTCCTGAATCTCAAAAACAACAATTAAAACCAGACGTTGGCAATGCAAAATATAGTGTTACCCTGCAACCACACGACCTATTTGTCCCCGGTTGGTGGGTAGCTGAGAAGAAATTAAACACTGTTTCCAGAAAAGCAACCAGGTTTTTCCAGTTTGACAGTGCTCAGAGAAGACAATGGACAGTCTACGTATGACACACCTGTTTTATCTGGTGCAAAACAGATACACATTCTTCCACATTTTACTTAATAACATGTGAGAACTAACACAGTGTTGTTGTTCACTTGCATTCGATTTATAAATGTATGGGGCTCTTGATGCTGGTATGTATACACTCATACTCTTAAATTTTATATATGTCACAGCATATATGTAATACATGGGGCTGTGATTTAAAAAAAATAACCTTTCGACCTTCAAAGCACTTTATGTTTTAACCTCAGAGGTGCTGTTTAAATTAATGTATTATTAATATTATATTTCCACATGAGTGATCTGTTTTAAAGCTTACTTGAAATGACAGAAAAAGTTTTTACAAAAACTGTAAATAATGAGGTAAGTCACAATCTAAACACAGACACTGCTATCAGTGATTCAGAATCAACCACCACTTCATTGTAGTTGAAATTAAATTAGTGAAAAACATCTAAATCATATTGTAAGTGCAAGTGATGTTGCCATTGTAGCACAACAAATAGAATTAAATATATATATATATATATATATATATATATATATATGTAATCAATTAATGTACCTAATGTCAACACAAACAGTATAATCAGTATACAGGTTTGGACATAATTATTAGTTTACTGAAAAATTTGTGGAACTGAGCTTTGAACATAGTTATGACGTGTCTAGTTATTTGCGTTTTTGTGTCTGTAAGTGTGAGGCAAAATGTGATTCCATGCCAGATTCCACTGGCTGCATCTCGCTGTATCTTCCTTCGTTCAGCACAAAGATGACTGTCTTCTTGCAGTTCTCCTCTTTTAGGCATTTTTGAGTGATAATTTAATTTGGAACATCTGGTGACTTTATATTCACAGAAAATGAAAATTTCTATCTAATCTAGTGTGAATCTTGTCTATATATCGTATTTCTAAGCAGAATGTAGAGCATAGCATAGAACATTGAATTATTGTGATTTCTTTCTTACTTAGCTACAGCTGGTCTAATAAATATCTTCAGAAATATATACTCACATTGACACCTTGTGCTTTCAAACACTGTGTGACTTGATGTAAGCTGGTAGCAGTTTAGCTCATTTTGACAGAAGATCAAGTGGAGGATCTTTTCCTCACAGGACAGACAGTAACCGGTCGGCCTGGATGGCGTAAGCCCTGAGTGTGAAGTGGCATGTGTTTGTGTATAGCAGGAGAGAGTAAGAGTTGTTTATCATTGAATGTCTGCGTAGGAGGTGTTACAGCCTGTCAACAGATCTGTTCTATCTTATTGTATTTTATGTACAGCGTCTTTGAGCTTTTGGAAAAGCGCTTTATAAATAAAATTTATTATTATTATTAACAGATGCAGGAACTATGATGAATTATGGGAAACACGCTGTAGAAACTTGACTAGATTATGTGCATGGTTAAGATTCCGTATAAAACACAGCAGCAGAATTTTTTCCTGCAGCTAACCGAGATAAGTCTGATCTCCTCATGTTCCCACAATAGGTGAGGCAACAGTGAGGAATCTAATGTAGTTCCCCTTTCTCTCCTTACACAAAGTTGTCTTTATGCACCGAGAATTGTGCTCGAAATGGGTTTGACCATAAAATGCGTCAGCGCTCTGTATCCTTGAATGGCTCATTGTCAGCAGTCATTTTCTTGTTCCTCGTTTTGATACGGATTCGGGTTTTTTTTTTTCGGTTTGATTCAGTTTTTAATCATGGTATAATAATAACAAAAACAATAATAATGGTTATTATAATTTCTGAAAGTACCCCTTGAGTTTCTTTTCCTCCTTTGATTACACATCGGGCTAAATTATGTTTACATTTTTCCGTAAAGTTTACCAAACCGATGAATACAGCTCAGAGGCATCTGTGGCTGACAGTGCTGTGTGATTTTTGTGTGTCTTCTTTCAGCATTGTTGGTGCATCAGAAGGCTCGCATGGAGCGGCTGTGGTTCGAGCTGGAGACGAAGAAGAAGAAGCTGGAGAAACTAAAAGAGGAGGTCAACGAAATGGAGAATGACCTGACCAGGAGACGGCTGGAGAGATCCAACTCAGCCTCCCAAATTCCCTCTGTAAGATCAAATCAGTGATTGTCATTGGCCACTGCTGTTTTTTGGTGTTTACTTGGCATTTTGCTTTAATGTGATATTAGTGGTTGACATACAAACAGGAAAATTCAAAGAGAGATAGGTGGATATCAATGCTACAAAGATCAGGGATGCTGCAGTCACTTTCTTTGTGTTTTGGAGTTTTAACCCTCTGAAGCTCCTTTTAGCGTTTTCTTAAATCCTGTCACATTTTTATTCACTGTGGGCAAATTTTTCACTATAATATTAAGTCATGCACCTCAATGGAAACAGCACAACCGTGGCTTTTTTATGGTATAAAAAAGAAAAAATAAATCAAATTTGTCTTTATTTTACAAAAAAATATATAAAAACCTCAGCTTGTATAACGTTTTTCCTATTGCCCGCAGATGTTCTGAATACTGGAAAAATGATGGCTCTACATCCTATAAATATTTTCTTACTTACATTTTTAAAATGTGTTTTCATACTTATCTTTTACATGCTCTTTGCAAACCCAGCCTGCATTTCACCTGACAAGTGCCTGAATTTTGTCTGTGCAACTGTTGATTGTAGCTGAGTAACTATTGACGCAACAGTTTTGCAGAAGTGAGCAGAAATTTTAATTTTTACAGAATCTGATGAGTGCAAAAAGTTTTATTTCATGAAGAATTTTTTCAAAGGCAACATGTAGAATACAATGATTTTGATGATTTATCATAATTTTAAGCTTAGATTTGGTTAATTTTGCAGACAGAGTGGCATATCACAGATGAGTAGTGCAAGTTCTGCTAGATAGTTGAAAATCTGATGATTTTTTCTTATGTTACAGTTTTTGGTGATGGTGTAGTTTTGGTGATTTATGCCTTTCAAAACTGCTAGCATGTTTTTAGGGCTCAGAGGGTTAAAAAGGAAACTGTTCATGGAGCCTTAACCAACATCATCTAGTGGCAGATCAATCAGTTTAAAAGCTATATTCAATTTGATTGTATTAGCAGTTGATTTGGAAATGTATATGATTAGCAGTCATCAGAGAAGTTTCTCATAACTGCAAACAAATGTGTTTCTGGTTATTATTATTGGATAAAAGGCTGAACAGACAAAACAAAATTATGTGGGTCAGATTGCCATTCCTGGTTCCTACTCGCAGCACATCAGTGCTCCTACACCCTGAAACTATGTTGATTACAGGGTCTGTTTATGATTTGGCTGATATCGTTCCATATTTTCAGATGTCTGATTCTCTTCACAGTTCATTTCTGAGCTGTGCAGCAGCTTCCACAGCTACACTCAAAGAAAATGCCAGTTCAAAACAAAAGTCAACATTTCTCTTTCATATTTATTTTGTGTGCAACTTAATGTTGGTGTGACATTTACAGCTGTGACTGTGTTAAAACCGTGCGGGTTCAGATGAAGTGCTGGTCTTAGATTCTTGTCGAGTCAGCCATTTTTGTCAGCTATTCTAGTTTGAGTCAACAAAGGAGGAAAGTGGCTGCGGAAGGTTATTTGGCTGGTGTTGCTGAGCTCAGTAGCGCCTTAGTTCAGTGTTGTTTACTGAGGCGAGCCAGCTCTGGAGAGTGGAACAGCTCTCCTCCTGACACGGTCACAGATCTGCTCCACTGACTCAGAAGCAGGATGTCCAGACCTTTTTATTTTGTTTTTGGTTTTTTTTGTTTTTTAAGAGCTGCCTGTGTCTGAAGCCCAAATCCAAATGGCTGACTCCCTTTCTCTCATATTGTCTTTCAGATCGAGGAAATGAAGCAGTTGCGATGCAAAAACAGGTCGCTGCAGATTGACATTGACTGCCTCAGCAAAGAAATTGATCTCATTCAAACAAGAGGTATGTGTTTGTCTGGTTACATAAGATACAGTATTTTATGGTGTATTTGTATCTTTACAGTTTTATGATGATAAATCTGACAGTGAGTCATTAAAATAGGGGTCAGATCTGGTGCAGGCGCTGTAGTAGCCTGTTCACATCCTCTCCACATGCAGTCAAGGTGTTGCCATTGTCCCGTTAACTACCAGTTCTTCCTGAATTGCATCCTGTAGCTGGTTGGTAACAAGGGATTTATTGGCCTCCTGGCAGCACTTCACTGCTGACAGAGATCGAGTCTTTGGCCAACAGGTGATGGAGGGAAAGAGAGACATGAATGGGCAGCGCACTCACTGAAGTTACAGATCTGAGGGCTTTACTGTGAAGCAAGTTTGAAGTCGGCACGACAAAAAACAAAAATCCAGTCAGAGTTAACAGGTGTCATGAAGGTGGTTATCATCTTTCTTTGTTAACTTTCTGCTTCAAACTGAGCTCATGAAAGGTGTCTTTAACATGTCATGGGATGACACTTCTGCATAAAATGAACTGATGGTGTTCTGCCTACTTTAGTCAGTAGGTTGTTAATCTGTAGAGCTACAAGGAATATAAGGATTATTATAAGGTTACAGTGTAAGATACTGCAACTGCAAGGCTCCATTCATTGGGATTAGTAATTTGGAGACCAACAGGTTTGCAAATAAAATAATTTTCCTCAGCTGAGAATCTTTGTCACTCAGGAAATCATCAGGAAGTGATACAGTTGAAGGAAGACACTTCTTCCAGATGTTTTAAATCCACAACTCTGAACATAATCTGCCCTGGACCAGGCTAGCTCTGCAGCGTATGTTACCATGGAGATCTAGCAGGTTAAAAGAGAGGCACCTTCATGACACTGACAACTCTGACTTCATGTAGACACTGATTGATTGGGGATATTAGTCACCTTGTATAGTTTAGATTTCTTTAATGAAGTCATTTATTTTCTAGACTTGTGAAAAGTAGTTTGTTCTATAGAACAGGGAAGGAACAGACTAAGAAACTCTGGCAAGAACTGATCCAAGATCATGGAAGGCTTCAAAATTTACTTGACAGACATTTTCTAATCAGCATAAAATTAGTAGTTTTGTCAAAACATTTCGCTAGCTGTTGATTAAAGCCACAATGAGTGAAAATTTTAGGTCAGTATTCTTCTAATATGTTTTCTAACTGTGGCACATATTTTTTTATTTAATACTATTGTTGCAGCCGTTACTGGTTTACTTAAAGTTCCACTTTGCTGTAAAGGACTTCACATAAACAGATTACTGTACGTCTCTGGTGATTCCTTTGCATTAATATCGGTTAAAATGTCTTCAGTCTGTTAAATGTAAACCCATCGTTCCATTCTGTCTCCATCTGTGTACAGGACCACACTTTAATCCCAGTGTAATCCATAATTTTTATGACAACATTGGATTCCTTGGTCCTGTCCCACCCAAACCCAAAGGTACTTTATCTATTGGTAAGTTTAGAAAAGGTTGCATGGTCATGTCTGACTTCTGTCATTTCACTGGACACATTCCCCCAATTTTACTGGACATTTTTATTGGATTTAATACATTACTCTCCTAATATCCTAAGGACAGGTCAGGCATGTGGTCATGATTCAGCCCACTTTGGTTTATTCACATTTTGTCTCATCATGTTTTCAGACTGTATTTACTGATACAAGCTAAAAGGTTGACATTACTAACTTTACCGGCCTTCAGTTACACCCATGTTTTTGTAAAGGTTTTGCCAATACATGTCATTTAAAGCCAACGGCCAACTGATTAAAAGGAAGTTCACGTTATTTTCGGCGTTTTTTTTGTATTTGTCTCGAAAATGGCAGCGTTACAACCTGGCAGGTACAAAAATGATGCTGTTGTCAGGGTGCAGAAATTCTGTTCAGAGAATCATGAGACAAAAATGAAATGGTATTGGTTTAACCCTTGTCATCGCTACCATCCACTCACTAAGTTAACAGCACAGGCTGTTTAGAGAGTGTCTTAGTTATCAGCATATAACAGTAATACTTTTTTTGATTTTTTTTTTTCTTTTTTTTTTAAAATTGTTATTAAAACTTTTTGAGGCCTGACTGGTTCAGGCTACCTTGTACTTATCCTGTGACCTGCATGTTGGGAAACACTGACCTAATAGCATCTTTGATATTGCACCTAATGTAAGGAGACAGTCTGTTAAGAGCACACGTTGTTGCATCAACAATACAGATTGCTGTTCAGGATTTTGTTTGTAAAGTTTCAGTCATATACAAACACTTCTGCTGCTAAAATAGTGGAAAGAAATCAGAAAAAAAATGTGAAGTCAAGTAGCTTATGCTACCTGACAAGGTCCAAGCCACATCACTTGTTTTTTTTTTTTTTTAAACTAGGAATTGCTGCCATAAACACAAAATGTGACGCAAGTGTTGATAAATGCATGTACACAATAACAAATGTACGATATTCAGTCATTTTCCATGTGGCGTTAAAATGGTCTTTTTAAAATTACTTTGGTGAAGCCTTCAGAAACCCTGAATGATGACACTTTACATTTGGGTTATTCCATCTCAGATCATCAGGGACCTCCTGGTCAGTTATCTCTGATTTGATTGAAAGTTTATTTCATAAACTGTGGGAATTTCAAACGTTATCTGTGAAGATTGGTAAGTCAAGTACACTGAGGGATCTGTTTTTTTTTTGTAGCTGTTTTTGAGTGACAATATCTCAGGAACTGTTGAAGATAATACCCTGAAAGCTGAAAATGAAGAGTAAGCCAGTATATTGAAAAAACAATCTCACTTACATTTGGATATCAATTATTATTGTGGTACAGGTCTTTGTTTTTTCATATTAAAACATATTCTGTGTGTCTGTTTTGTTTTTTGTGTGTGACATGCAAGTGCATATGGTTCAGAAAATATTTCTAGCTGAATTTTGCATTACTCTTTGTTTTGTTTTTTGTTAATGTGTTCACAAACAATGGGACATTTCATGATGGCTTTTTCATATTTCCGCTCACCTATAATGAGAGACTATTTGATCTGTTTGGCCAATATTGCAGATTCCGAATCAATGGCGTGATGAGAAATAACGGTGAAAATTCACAAGTTTTTATCTTTATTGGTTCCTGAGACATTATTGTTCAAACAGACCCTCAAATTTTAATGGGCAAAAAAAACATGGTGAATCTGGGTTGAAGGCCAATTTCTTTCAAAAATTACCTCAGGAAGTACTTGAGGCAAATCAGAGATAATGGAGCAAAAATTGTTCTATAACTTTTCTGGATTTTGGGCTGAAAAGCATTTTCAAACACATTTCTGAGCATGCCGTTGTGTTTACATTGATTTACTGCCAAATTTGCAACAGTGGGATGAATGCAGTGCATGTAAACACACACAGATGCAGTATGAAGCTTCACCACAGCAGCGTATGTAAATAACCTTGATGTCTGTGTTGCACTGGCTTCCCATACTGACCTCCTTGTTCTCGCCCTCTCCTCCTCTCAGACCCGGGCAGTAAGATTGTGAAGCCTGTCGCAGACCAGGAGGAGGACGAGGGGACGCAGTGGAGCTGCACGGCCTGCACCTTCCTCAACCACCCGGCCCTCAACCGCTGTGAACAGTGCGAGTTCCCGCGGCACTTCTGAGCCAACGAGGCTGCGACGCGCTGCCACTTTCCTCCATCTTCTACCAGACTAGAATAGACGAGGGCCCTTTCTCTTTCTGTTTTGTTTCCCCCTTTAGATGTATGAAAACTCGGACGGGGCGTCGTCATCGCGCACCTTGATCTTTTTTTTCCGTTTTCCTTTTTTTTTTTTTTTTTTTTGTTCTTTTCTCCTCTCTAAGGTTTGTAGAATGCTGTCCACCGAAGGCTTGACTGGATAGTGTTTACAGCTTGTGTTTCTTCCTCAAGGCTGGCAGAGTTGGATGATACCTCACCTTAGAGACCTGGATCACGTGGGGTCACCTTCCCCCTTGTTTTCTGCTCCACGGGTGACACTTTAACCCCCTGGGGATACCTCACTGCTCCCACTTACAGTATTACGAGCGTGCCCCTGCAGTGTGACGGCACACATAAACGCACCTACACACACACACACACACACACACACACACACACACATCACAGGTGCCTTGATGCTGTTTTCATATTTTAGTTTTTTCTTCTTCTGTGGTGGCTTGACCGGGGTTTTTGGGAACTGTGTTCAGCCGCTGCTCATCATCTGAAGGGAAAACGTTAACAGACTACTCGTGGACTTTTAAAGTTTGTTTGCTGTTTCTAGAGGATGCCAAAGGGGGAACCGCCAGTGTTGCTGCCACTCAAACGTGCCTCTTGTCCTCCTCCCCCCTTTTTTGTGTCTCTTCAATCATGCGTTAATGAAATAAAAAAAGAAACTAAGTTGCATGCTTTGTGTACAGTACACAGAGGCAGAAACTGCCCTCCAGCTTTTTACTGTACATAATTTTAGAATGTGCCTTAAAACCTTCTTCCTCACACTATGAATCACTTGTATTTCCTGTAAGTATAGCTTTATAGACTTTATTAACTTTTTTTGTCTTGTTTTGTTTCCCTTCTTTCAAACAAATAAGCACCATGCTCCCTTTTTAAGCTTTTTACTTGATTTCTGTGAGAGTTGAAGCCTTGCAGAAGAAGAGGAGCAGAGCAGTTTTTAAAAAGAAAAAAAAACAGAAACCCTTGCAGTCATCATGAAGCTACATCTGCCCGGTCCGTTCATCGCTTGTGTAATTGCTGAGTTTCCTGTGTACGATCTGCAGATGCAGCAAAGTGGAAGGCGATGCAAGTCTTTTTTTCGTGTTTGTTTTTTTTTTGTTGTTTTCCAGGACACCAAGTATGTTTGGGACTGTCGGAGAGGGTGGGTTGGGGGGGAAAAAAAGGGAAGCGGGGAAAACAAGCAAAAAAAAAAAAAAATGTACAAACTGCCATCTTATCTGACAACTGGAATGTAGGTTTGATGTTTGGGGACAGCTACACCTCAGTGCAAAGAGACACTCATTTTCCAGTACAATCAGGATCGATGTCAAAGTGCTCCTGGAACAGCTGATTGGGTTTCTGCGAGGTGCCAAAATATTGTTTCTGTGCCAAGAGTAGAAATGCTCACAAGGGTCCCGTGCCTTAAAACACAACAGGTCAGAATTGTTACTTCTTGGAAGCAGACAAGGCAAAAAAAAAAAACTCAAAATGTAAGCACAACTTGACTGTCCACTTTGTATACTCTTATTTTTATTTGGCTCCGTTCATCCTCCTAAGCTTTTATCGATGAGGGTGTTTCTAAAGTTTACTTATTGTCATTAAGTTACCTTAACTGTGGAGTAGTTACTTTTTTTAAAAAATTTTTTCCACATTTGTGAAATGTTGCCTTGCATTAGTGCCTTTTAAATTTGTATTGATAATCTATTCTGTCACATCCAAGTGCCATTTATAAAAAACAGAAATCTTCCTTTAAATCCGTTTAAAAGTAGAAGATGAATTATTGTCTCTTAAGCACTTACGTCATACTATTTTCTTTTTTTTCCAACCCAAAGAAACCAGTTTTCAGCTTTTATCTGCACCTTGGTGTGAAGAGGCAGTTCATTCATGTTATATTAAATGGAGAAAAAAAAAATAATTTGGATATCTAAAGTGTTTTTTTGATTTTAGCTGGGAAAACTGTCTTTGTAACAGATAAGTTATTTGTAAAAATAATTAAAAAAAATCTATTCTGAGTGTTTTCAGTGTGCCTTTGTGATGTTCAGGATGTTCTCCACTAGATGGCAGGAGAGATCAGAAGATTTCATAAAGGCCAGTTTGACATGAAGGTATGTCAATTATTTTAAGATTAATGTTTAAAAACCTTAAAAGTGATTGATCTAAAAAAAAAAAAGAAAGAAAGGAAAACACTAAAGGTGCACCGCACATTTTACATATAAAGATCCCTTTTTCCACCCCAAACCCCAGAATATATTCAGGTTTGGAGGCTTCATTTTCATTTTAGTGGAGTTAGATGTGAGCACACTAATAAAACTAGGATAAGAATGGCAATAAAAATATTAAAAGCCAACTTTCACATGTTACAGTTCTTTGGAACAAAACAACCATTTTAGGATTTAAACTTAATGAGATCTAGAAACACTTTGACACTCAATATTTTGCACGATGTAGAATATCTTTAAATAAGACCACAATACGTATTCCGGGCTCATTATGTTTTGGTGGAAAGACCTTAGAAGCAGCATTTTGTTCGATGTAGACTGCTGCCTGTTTAACCTGTGAGCACCAGGCAGTTTCTCATCTTGTTTTTACTCACTGTGGGCTCGTTTTTCACTACAATATAAAGTCCTGTACTTTTATGGGAAAAAGCACAACCATGCCTAGAAGCAGAGAGATCTCAAAGGTGGCCTTTGTGCAGTATAACAGAATGGGAGTGCTCTAAATCATTTAATTTCTTTTATTTACTTAAAAGATTTGCCCATGGGTGTTAGAAATATTGGAAAAAAATAGAGGCTCCACATGCTATAGATCAATTATTCCCAACTTGCCCAAAACAGGTGTGTTTTTTTTTACACAACTCTGCACATCACCTCTAGAAAGATGCTTCATCATGCTGAATGTATCTTCTGACAACTTACTTACAACTTGCTCTTCTGTGTGCTGTATGCCATTTCTGAGCCATGCTGTGTTTATTTAATAGATCATGCACACACTATTTTCCTCTCCGTTTCTCTTGTCATCTCTTCTTCTTTGTGTAAAGTCAGCCTGCAGTTCACCTAAAAAGAGATGGAATTTGCTATTGTTGGCCACTGCTGAGTCAGTCATGGCTGCTCAGTTGCACTGAGGAGTGCCACACTTTTTTTTTGTTTGTTTTGGTTTTTTTTGGTGCAAAGCCTTTATTTTTGGCAAATCTTTTGAACGAGACATGTAGAATAATGTGATTTTTAAGAAAATATTATATTTTTGGTTACTTTTCTTAATGTTTATGCTGAAAATCTGGTGATTTTTTTCTCTTTTTAAAATACACTGCCTGTCCAAAAAAAAAGCTGCATACTCTAATATTTCATTGGACCGCCTTTAGCTCTGAGAATGACGCACAATCGCTGTGGCATCGTTTCGATGAGCTTCTGCAATGTCACAGCATTTATTTCTGTCCAGAGATGCATTGATTTTTCACAAAGATCTTATATTGATGATGGGAGAGTCAGACCGCTGCTCAAAGTCTTCTCCAACACATCCCAAAGATTCTCAGTGGGTCTGGACTCTGTGGAGGACAATCCATGTGAAAATGATGTCTCATGTTCCCTGAACCACTCATTCACAATGTGAGCCCCATGAATCCTGGCATCGTCATCTTGGAGCATGTCAAAGTCATCAGGGAAGAAAAACTCCATTGATGGAAAGACCTGGTCATTCATTGTATTCAGGTAGTCAGCTGACCTCATTCTTTGGGAACATAACGTTGCCGAACCTGACCAACCCCAGATCATAACCCTAAACCCCCACAGGCTGGTAGGCACTAGGTATGATGAGTGCATCACTTCATCTGTCTCTCTTCTTATCCTGATGCACCTGTCATTTTGGAACAGGGTAAATCTGGACCACATGACCTTCTTTCATTGCTCCAGAGTCCAATAATCTTTATGCTACCTAGTAAATTGAAGCCTTTTTTTCTGATTAGTGATCAGTAGTTTTCTGAGAGCTACACAGCTGTTTAGTCCCAATCCTTTGATTTCCCTTTGCATTGTGTGTGTGAAAATGCTCTTACTTTTAATATTAAACATAGCTGAGTTCTACTGTTGATTTCCTACGTTCATCTAAGAGTTTGTTCCGACCACATTCGTTTGAAGATGGTGGTTCTCCACTATCCTTCAGGTTTTAATGATGCGTTGGATGGTTCTTAACCTGATTTTAGTAGTTTCAAAAATCTCCTTAGTTGTTTTCTTGCCTTGATACAGGCCAATAATTTGACCCTTCTGAAACAGATTAACATCCTTTCAATGACCACAGGATATGTCTTTCCACACGGTTGTTTAAGAAATGAGAAGCTCCTCACTGTATCAGCTAGGGTTAAATAAGTTGGTGCAGCTGAAACATATTCATCACTCCAGTAATTATCCAATGGAAGGCTCTTATCCATTTGCTTAGTTAAATCCAAGTGGCAGCCTTTTTTGGACAAGCAATGTAGTTTCTAGCTGATAAATACTGTCATTTCTGTGTTTTCTTTTAGTTTTTTTTTAAAGTAGCTATGACTTTCAAATCCATTTGGGGTTTTTCTGATTCAGAGGGGTAACCCACACCTTTTTGCCTCAACAAGTGCCTCAGTATTAGGTGTTGTATCTGTATCCAGTGTCATTTAAGTGCTTATGTAGGAGTCTGGAAGACAGTTTTGTTTTCCCCGTTGTTCAGAAAAAGCTTGTTATATGCACGAAAACTGTTAGTTTCATCCAATGGGCCGATCCTGGGCCACAAGCCGTATGTTTGACACACTTACCTTGAAAACCACCTTTAGCTAAAGTGGCATATTTGGATTTCAATCACTTCAGCATTAGTAAATCGAATGCATGGGAACTTTTTACAATTTCTTTGCCATTTTTGTTTAATTGTTTCTTAATCTGTTATTCTTAAATCAATGACTTTATGGAAACACAGCGTTACATTAAAAATCCACTAGACGGGAATGAAAGCATGTCGCAGCATGTATGTGGGAAAACACCTGTTGCGTCAACACCGATTGGGTTTTGGCAACATTTTAAGGTTTTACCAGCAGAGAGCAGCGCAGCAACATTTGATTTAAATTACCTTCTTCCATTAAAGGTTGAAGGTTTATCATACCTATCTATAAACAATTTCATACGATCAACAAAGACAAATATCCCGAGTGGTTTGAGTATTCTTTGTTTTCCACAGGCACAGCAGAAACACAAGCCTTCAGAATTCATATTAAAAACTTGCCATCGACATTCTTTACAGAAATACAGGGCATAGCGTTCCTCACTTTGAGGCAACATGGGAAAACAACACATGCTGCTTTAAATAAAACATTTGTCAGTGCTACAATAAGTAGCTCATATGGAGCGTAGTGCATTGCACTTTTACACAGGATAAAGAAATAGCATTCAGTCTGCTGCATTATCTAGACTTTATCCGACTGAGTCACTTTTTAATGCTAAAGGGTAATGAGTTCAAACTAGAAGAATAGATTTGATTTGAAATTCACAGTCTTTTGAAGAAATGTTCTCAGTTTTCACTTCATTCCTGGGATGAGAACTCCAATGTGGGCTCAGTTTGAAGACACCAAAAAAAAAAAAGTCTTTACAGTCTAGAAGGAGATTTGGTTGGTTCTGTAGCTCTGAATCAGAGAAATCAGTTCAGACATGTCTGAGACATGTGGGTAAGCGTTCATGACCTGCTCCACCATGCTCTGGGGGAACAGCGTGGTCAGCTGGCTCCTCAGGCCCTTCCTCTGCTCGCTGGACGGACTCTTGGACCTGCTGATCGGCACAGGGCCCGAGAGGCTTCCCTGCACCCACGGGTCCCTCGGCAGACTGTGGGTGTGTCTTCTGGAGGTTTGCCTGACGTACTGGCTATCTGAGAAATGAGCGGGATGTTCCCTGTTATGTGGCGGCAGCGCCGGGCAGGAGCTCCACGCTGGCTGGTGGTGGTGATGGTGGTGGCTGATGGGGGACAGCCGGGCCTGCTGGTGACCACACCTGCACTGGCCACACATGGAGCAGTCGCAGGACAACGAGCCGTTCTGATGAGGGTAGAGACCTCCTCGATTCAGGCAGAGATGCTGGTTGCTGCTGCCATACGAACCTGAGAGGGAGTAGTCGTCGTGGCCCAGGCTGTAGCTCGCCACGCCGCTGCTGTAGCTGTGCAGTGGCTGCTCCAGACTGTAGGGGTTGTCCTGGATGTAGAGCCTGGACATGGAGCTCTCCATGGAGCTGAAGGCTTCGTCTACGTCCAGGCACGGGAAGTGGTGCAGGCTGGTGTACGGCTGGCTTCTGGGGCTGCTGGAATCCCTTTGACAGACGGAGTGCTCGCTGGGTGAAGCCCTGTGGTCGTCTATGTTCAGGGGTGGAGGGGTGGACGAGGTGTATCTGAGCTCCGGATATGAAGCAGGGGAGAAGTTCTTGGCTCTGTCCCTTAGAGCTCTCAGTTCATCAGCCACAGACAGCTGCGACTGGTTGGCCCTCTCTGGATGGTAGAACTTGCACTTTACTCCATAAGTACACTTCTTACCTGGTAGAAGGAAGCACAATTATTTATTATTGGGCCACACAGCTGTGAACCTACATCTCTTTAAACAAATGTCATGTGTTTGTCAGCACAGGGTAAGCCCTTGGACCTCCAAGTTTATTTGTGCTTTTGACACACAGCTAACATGTTTGAATCATTGTTGTTATCCAGACTGCTGTTTGGATCCAGCTACCACTGTGCTATCTGGGTTAAAGAACCAATCTTTACCTAATCTCTTCCTGACAGATGAGAGGCCTTCCACAAATTTCAAGCTTCCCAGCTGCTACATAAGAATAGAAAAGAAAAACCAGAGCCCCCTGCTGGTTACCCCAAAAGAATCTCCACTGTTTTACAGTAAGAAAGCACAAGAAATGATTGACCAAATGTCACAATCTCTAAACCAAAGAAAGGAGTATGTTGTGTTGAAATCACAGTTTGGAGCTTTTACTTTTCAGTTGACTCAAAATCTCGAAACTCAAGTAATGATGATGTTTTGGGACTTGACACTTCCTCTGTGGGCCATTTTGGTCTTATGAAATCTTTTGGAAAGCGGTTGAATAATCTCAGAAATACACTTTGGTCGATCGGTTTCTGTCCAGTACTTCCCAGACTGGCTGACTGCGTTTCTGCTAGAGTCTCCTGATGATGCTCTGGTTTCATCAGTCTTTTTTGCAGCTATGCTAGCTTTGGAGTTTCACAGTTTGCATTAACAAAAACAGTGTTGAAAGTGCAGTTTGGTTCTACGTCTGTGTCTGTGGGTCTTATACTGTGTGTGATGCAATTTGGTTTGAAACTGCTGATATTGGATGCAATTGGATGACCCTTGCATGGTGTCATTTGGCGACTGCACCAGTTTATGAGGGGAAAAATGTGCTGCTGTTTTGTTGCCGCCATTGTGGTGCTAGTTGTTCGGGAATGTTCCAGTTTACATGGAAATGTCACCTTAGATTGGTTCTCATTGTTCAGGTTGCCTTTTTAATCCTTTAGTGCAGCACAAGAGACTGTAAACTGGTCAAAACCACAATGTGAACCTACCGTATGGACAGTGTTGCAGCTTATTATCTGTGGTCCATGGCTTCTTCCTGAGAAAATCATCAATAGTGGGACCATTTCTGCCCAGAGGATCATCTGGAGGCATGAACCTGCCCCAGAACAGAGATACAGTTAGATTAACGTTAGCGGAATTCATTGTGCAATAGTGGGGTAGAAATGAACCCAAACTTTTCCTTTCCCCTCAGAATCTGTCCACAAAAAAAGCCTTACTTGTCATTGGCGAACGTATACATCAGCAGCCGTTCCTCTATGAACTTCTTCCACTGGGGATTCTCAGTCTGCAGGTCTCGGTAGTTGTCGTTGGACACGATGATGCCATCTGAGTCGAAGGCCAGCTTTACGATGTACCGGTCATCGTAGCAGACTACCCTCTTGCCGTTTACACAGCGGGACGGCGTGTACACCAGGATCTTCCTCCTCTCCAGCTCGTGGAGAATATGTTGTTCTGCCAAGTACATGACAATAGCGGTGATTACAATACGGATTAATATGGCAAATGAAATGGCCTGTTGGTTAGCTTTAAAAACCTCTCAACTGTTTAGTAAAGCCCATTTCAAGCTGTGATTGTGATTGAAAATGTACTTCACTCAACCTTCCGGTACCGTAAAACATAACTTGTTTCAACATAAAAATATGAATGAAAGAGCTGCTTTACAATTTTACCATGAGTAAACAACTTGAACTTGGAAATCTGTGTCAGTTTAATGAAAAAAGTCCCTTTACTTGATTTAGATTTGTTGCTGTATTCAATTCATTGGCAAAAATCAACAAAACTATCAATGGTTTGGTTGGAGTATGTTGGGCCCAAGTAAACTCTCAGGGTTCACTGTATTTTTTTAGGTTTTAAGTTAGTATTTAGCAGCAGAATGCATGATATTGTATATATGGTGGAGATTAAAGGACCTCACTGCCAATTTTTGAATGAATTTTTCAAAATGATTGAAATTGTTTAAGATGCTCATTCATTCACTCTTATCATTACAGGCACAAAGGACGTGTCTACTTCAGTTTCCTCAGTTACATGGTAAGTTCGCCATTTTCTTTAGTTAAATACAAAAACAATTGTTCCATCAACCCAAAAACTGTTGAGCTGCTGCATCAACAAACTACTGAGCAGGTCTATTCTATTACTACAAGAGTCAGGCCGCTATAACCCATATATGTTTTCAAATCTTTTATTTTATGCCTCCGTGCTGGTAACGGCCGTGGTCGGACGCATTATCTCTTAGGGGTGTCCGTCTGTAACAGTTCATTCTTGTGAACAGAATAAGTCATGAATGGCTTGAGGGACTTTCTTCAAATTTGGCACCAAATGTTGGATTCCAGAACGAACTGGTTAGATATTGGTGGTCAAAGGTCACTGTGACCTCCTAAAACTTGTTTTTGGCCATAACTGAAGTATTCATTTGCTTATTATATGAAAATGTCCACACAAATGACATTTTATATTCAAAAGGTAAAAGGTTATGGTCAATATAATGTTTGATGTTCTGTAAAAGAAAATGTCTGGGGATTCAGTGCTATAACTCAAAAACAAAAGGGGTAATTGTGATTATATTTCAGATGATGATAAGATTCTGAACCAATATTCCAGAAGTAATTGAATAAATCCTTTGTGGTGCTGGGTTTTCGATGTATGTGAGGCATTCATGTTTTAGAATTTGTCACTTCTTTGAAGCAATAGCCATACTTGAAACATTGACTATCAGAATCATGTTTGTTGGCATAAATTTACTTCATACCTTTTCATTAAATCCCTCAAAGTCTTCACTGCAAACATTTTATGAGTGTGGACAGACATGAATCTAAAGAGAAACTAGTTAAGATGGCAATTCTTGTTATTTAGAAATCTTGACAGATGCTTAAAATGTGTTGGCAGATCTTTGTGAATAGTGTCACACTGACTGGATGATAAGCAGAACTGTAGCTGTGGAAGCATGTAAGAAAAACAAATCTGTTCCGCTGCTGTTGCTCACATAGTTCATGAAACTGGACCTGTTTTAGTGCTTTTAGTTAGAAATTAATTTCAAACATTTACTGCAGCAGGTTGTATCCATGTGAGCTTCTATCTGTGTCTTTATCTTTACGCTTCCTTGTTTTGATACAGCAGTAACATAAATTTACTAGAGCCGCACTTTGTACTGGTGCTTCTTTGTAAACTGCTGATTTCAGGAAAGAGGTTATTTTTAGCTGACATGATCCGACACGAGCGACACGCTGCATTTCAGTTTTGGTGCTGATGCTTCCTCATTGTTTGAGGAGGCTCTGTGGGCAGTTTGATGCCCTTTTTTTTATTTTTTATTTTTTACTGTGAAACAAGGTGAGAGCTGCAGCTGAAAAACAGAATGATTACAACATCCAGGATGTAGTGATGGGAATTTACCAGCAGCCATCAGATCTGGGACAGGATGGAAAAATAAGCGCCTATCAAGGATGTTGGTTTTTCTCATTTCCTTGATTTGACAATTAGTGATCCTAGATTAAATATTTCCTTCTGATGTAAGCACATTTTTAACATGCTGTATGAATCCCGTGCTATGTTTTGGCCTCTGTGTTTTTTTTTTTCTGAATCTGCTTATTTTGCTTCTTTAACTGTAAAATGCATAATTTTAGTGAGGACAGCTTTTCTCCTCAGTCAGTGCACCTGCTTATTGAAATAACCCCCTTAAATTGATTGACTGAAAAAACCTTGGTTTCCTGATCATGACGATAATTGAAGCCTTAAGTTTCACATCATGTGCATCATAGTTTCAGGCTGTTTTTTTTCTTTTTTTCTTTTTTCTTTTTGTCAGGAAAAGGCCTAAAAAGCTTCTAAACATACGGTTTGTCACAACGGTTGATGGTGAGATTAGCCTCAGGATAGTGAGCAGTTCTTTTTGAGGAAGGTCAGAATTACAGTTACATAACTATAAGAGCTGATGATGGACTACATATCCATGTGTGTGTGTTTCACAATCAAGTGTACTCAAATTAAAGCTGCACAGATCAATGCATACTAACAATGGATCAAACTGCTATCAGTACTGTGAAAATGCTTGCTTGTAGTGATGAACAGAATTATCACCTTCTAGCCTGCAGCTTCCCTCAGCTAAACTCAGGATTTTAGTTTTTCTTTGGCTCAGTGTTTTGGTCTTTTGTTTTCAATTTTCAGCATCAAAACTCTGATGTCTCTGTATTTTACTTGCCATGAAAGTCAGAGACACAAAGCTACATCTAGCTAGTTAGCACTGTGAAACATTTAGCAGCTAAAGAGCTACATATCATTTCAGTAGACTTGGACTCACACACAACTCCTACTGAATATTAAAAATGTTCTTTATTAGCTAGATTTTGCACCATTTAGCCACAACATTAAAACCACAGACAGCTAAAATACATAACTTCCATAATTTCGCTACAGTGCAATGTTCTGCTGGGGAAGTTTGGGTCCTGCCTTCATGTGGATGTTACTTAGACATGTACCACCTACTTAATCATTACTGGAGACTAAACATCCTCCTACATGCTGCTCCACCACAAACACTGCTCGAAGAACACGACCAAGAGCTAAAAAACCTGTCAAACCTGGGCTCCAAACTCCCCCTAATCCTAATACGATCAGGAATTCACAACCAAGTCGCAAAAGAATCCCACAGGGCATCCTCAGAGGTCAGACGGGTGACCTACATGATATTAATCAGTTCAGTTTAAGTAAGCGCAACTTTATTAATCCACCATGGCAATTAGTTTTTGAGCTGAAATTTCAAACAAACAGGAAAAGAGATATGAACCCAGACAGACAATTATGAGCATACAAGCTTTTTGGGGATATTAAGTGGGGGGCTTTAATGTTGTGGCCGATTAGTGTAAATAGTCTCACATATCTTTAGCTCCACTGCCACCACATGGACCAAAAACCAATAAATTGAAATTAAAATTCACATAACTGGTTATTGTTTGAAGAGGTTTGCGCTCAACACACTGTTGGTTTCTCACAAGATAACCAGTTAGGTTCTAATTTAAGACTTTACCTATTGACAGAATAGCTGTGAAACAGTTTGTACTGAAGCTAGAAGTTATGTGTCCAACTGTTGAAACTGGAGCCTAACATCTCGCCCCATTCCAAAGACAACAAACAAAGTAAGTAATGAAATACGATTTAAAGTCTTGTTCATCCTGATCAGCAGTGGTGACATAAGAAGGATACCTCAGAACTTCCTCAACCAAAGGAATTCCCACAATTGCACTGAGGTGAGTTTACCTGTGATGGGTGCCTCAGGCCTTGGCAGCTCCTTCCTCCACAGGGGGACGAACACCGTGATGTCTCGCATGCCTTTGTCCCAGAACCAGTTCACTGCCAGCTGGAGGCCTTGACATGAAAACACCTTCTTGTCGCCATGGCTATAAAGACATAGAAATCAGAGTCAACAAAAAAAAAAAGAAAAAGTAAAGACAACTTCTTCTTTTGTACTTCTGTGCACGTTACATGCACTCATCTACTCCCCCTTTCAGGAAATTGACGGTGTTGCAAGATGTGTGCTCAGAGTTCTCTAAAACACAATTGCAAAAGCACAAAGATGAGTAATCTGACATAGAACTGAGACTTTTCTCTTTGTCTATAGAGCCTTGTTAATGCTAAAGGCCGTGGCTTTTCTAAGCTAAATCTAAAAGTACTTCCCTGCACTGCCATCCATCTGCTGTTTTCACTGTTGTTGATATCAGATCTCAACCCTGATCATAACTTGACTTTATCAAAGTTTCTGATTGATCAGTATGAAGAGAATTTACCAGTTCTGATAATTCCTCAACAGTTTTAGGAAAACAGTACAAGGGCTTGATATTTGGGCAAAAAAATAGCAGATGATCGTAGGTCTGCACATCCCGGGGGAAAAGTTGTGACGGATATTTGATCCAGAAGCTGTTTTCCAAGTTTTCCTTCACATGGCAAGATCACAAGTGAGAAAATAATGTTTGTTTTTACTGAGCGTGCCATTTCAGTAAACTCAGGAATGTTTCTGAAAAGTGTAAGAATAAGAGGTTGAGAAAAAAATGAGACTCTTGTCTGAAATGTGATCACTGTCATTCACTTGTATCAGCAAAATCTGTTTGACTAACACTTGTGTTCATACTAATCCAATGTCTATTCTCTGAAACTCAAACCTACTGTAAAACTCATATTACCAGGGTGTAATGAGGAGCTGCTGAAGAAGTAAACTGGATCGTTTTGCCTGCAGGTGAAAGTAAAATGCGTGCATGTGCACATGTACACCTATGGGAGTTCCCCTTCTTTCTGTTAGCAGGAAATAGTGAGACACTACTGTGCAACAGCACAGCAGGTACTCAAGATAAAGCCTGGCATGAGCTAGCTCATGGATTGTGATTACTTTTATCTGTCTTTCCTAGCTTAACATGAAGGTTACTTTAAAAAATGTTTCCTTGATAGTTTAAATTAGCGGCGCCGAGCTTGCAGCTCTTTTCCAAATCTGATCAACAATTGTAAAAGCGAGCACATTTGCAGCTGCTTCATTGTGAATTTTATGAACCTCTTCAGGTAGAAGGACAAGACATAGATGCTAGCATAAGCATTCACTGTAAAATAACAAAAGGTGTTTATTTTTAAGATTGACCTTTATGAAATTTATTTTAACCCCTGTATATATTAAATAGTTCAAAATTCTGGGCCCCAAAACTAGATTGTGTGTTTGAAAGGTTTCTTTAAAAACTTGTTATAACCACAATTAATCATCAGATTTTCAACTCTCTTAAAGTCCTTGAATGCATCACTTGTGACTTGAGCTACCTTCAGAAAAATAATAAGATCTAAGGTTAAACTTTAAAATTTCTATGGCTAACATCACACCTTGTGGAGAGTGAGACGGAATGAAATGAAAATTTAGCTTGTAAAAGCGATACTTACCTCATTTTGTGATCAGTAAAAGAGTTTTGGCACAGAAAAGATACTAAGTTCTGTATGCAGTTTAATTGTAATGCTGCCACACTTTGTCACAGTATTGCTGTTGCTGTCAACATGAAATTCTCAGCTTAACAAGGTGAGGTGCAAATTTTCTCTGAATTCGTCACTATGAGCAACACCTTTCACATCACACACAGTCATTAAATGGACTGTTAGTACAAACATTTGGATTAGTGCAGGTTTAAATTCTGACAGTGCTCATTGAATCTTTTGATTGTCTACTAATTAACTAACTAATTGCCTAATCTGCCAGATAAATGTGGTGGAGTTAAATATATGTTTTCCACTAAAAGACCCAGAGACACAGTTCTATAAAATTCTCATTTATTAAAAGTCAACAGTTGAACTTTTAATGTTTATAGATGTGTAAATTGGTATGTATTAGTTCATTTTGAATTTTAGAATTCAACATTTCTGAGAAACTGTCCATGACATTTGTGAATTTGTCTGTTTACATTTTTCCTTCCTCGTCATCCTCACCCTGACTGGTCGAGGCCGATGGCTGCTCCCTCTGAACCTGGTTCTGCTGAAGGTTTTACAAGGTAATTTTTCCTTTCAACTGTCTTTTACATACTGTTCACTGGGAATCTTTGGATTCGCGTGGTTTTCCATTTATAATTTTGTATGCTCTTATCCTTAATTTTTAAATTAGTCAAGTAATTTCATTCTCATTTCTCATCCCTGTACATATTACAAATGTTATTACTACTATTTTATTATTATTTTATTACTATTACTATGTTTATTGCTGCATAAGCTGCTGCAACAATGTAAATTTCCCCTGGCGTGGGGAGAAATAAAGGACTATCTTATCTTAATTTGTTAGAATATGTAACATTGTTGGTTCTTCATCCAAACATTTAAATTAGCCTGGTGAATTCTGCGTAAATAGTAATATTCAGGGTCTTCATCTTAGTATTTAATTAAGTCAGGTACATTTGTATTTTATGCAATGCTGTTAGTGTCTTAACTTCAACATTCAAATTACTAAGGTAAATTTACATAATAGATTATACTGGATCTCAAACCTAATCTTATTTCTCTACTGGAAAGCACTTTAGCTTAATAGCTGTTGTTTCAAATGTGCTTTATACATAATGGTGACTTGGCTTGACTAATATTTACATATTTCGATTTGCATTTTCGCGGCTGTTGCCTTGTTTTATTTTAATTGTTCTTATGCTGCTTTCAGGAAATCCTGCTTTAGCTTATGCTGTCAAAGCACTAAGTAGACCCCTGTTTGTGAAAGTGCTATTTACATAAAGTTATTATGGCATTATTCTTGTTATGTGTCATGCGTCATATGAAACTGTTTGTATAATGTTTTCTGTGACTGCAGGAAGGGTGTCAAAGTGTGAGAAAATTGAAGTGAGATTGTCTGAGTAATCTTGATTTGGGTTTGGATAGGACAAGCTGATCAAAGTAAGCTAGTGGGGGCGGCAAGAATCAAAACGTGGGCGTTTACCGGCCGGGGAGCTTGAAAAAAATGATGAGTTGTATTATTGGAAATGCAAGATCCGGCATTTTTGCAGCTTGAGTCGCATTAATGACTGCAAGTTTCAAACTGTCTCTCTTGAACCGTCTAATTTTATGGAAGCACAAGATCAGTGTATCTTTAAATAACTTCATGAACCAGTCAGGGTGAAAAATTAGAAGACTGACTGTTGATAATCTGTGTAACTTGGTCAAATTAGGTAAAAAGAAACAGAAATAGGAGAGTTTCCACTACAGTCTTTGAGATGTCATGCCTAAAGCCTGAGTCCAGTTACGCTGAATTACCTGTGAATGAAGGTGTGACAGTGAATACTTCAGCCCTCTTTCTCTTTCAGCTCACTTGTCCTTACAGGAATACTTGCAGTGAAAACATCTCTCTTTTGTTTTCCATGTTGAATTCCTATCATGCACTCCACCTACTCCAACGACTTATTTGACTGAGCAAATTTTGACTCAGAACTTCCTTGTTAACCGATGTAGGAAAGGTATAAGTGCCATTTATGAGATCCAGTGACAGCAGTTACGTGTTACAGGTCACAGTAGACACAACAGCAGCTTACATATGATTAAAAAACAACAGCAGCATCGTGTCACACTGCCCTTTGGGCCAATAAGAAAATACAGATAAAAAGAGAGAAGAGCAGAGGCACAGATCATGCTTTCACTTCCCACATGCTTAAAGAGGAAGTGGTGTGAGCAGATCGGTGAACTGAAACAAAGCTTAGACCCAAACAGAGCCGCTGTGTGAAATGAACTTTAAAACAGAAATAGCTCGGTTATAATGTTATCGTTCTGATTGTTTTTCATTCAGTTATACACATGAATGAACAGACTGCCTCCGTTCTTTTTCAAGCTCTGCACGTCAAAAAAGTATTTTTCCAGGAAGTAATGCAAAAAATATTTTCTACCGCCATCATGTCAAAATATTTTTTTATGTGTGACATTGTTTGGTTTGGCTCAAGAATGAAAATACCAGCTAGTCTGTGAAAGAACTGTACATCAATGCAGCACTGAATATTTCTGCTTTATGTTACTTTATGCATATAAAAAAAGAGAAATGTATATGATGATATAAATGATGTTGTTTGGCCATTTACATTTCTCTGACAGATATAGTAGCTTTGCAGATTATTAAGATTTTACATGTAAAAAATGATCTAGTTCAGTAAATCAGGTACACTTTAAAGTATTAATGGATAATAATGTGTAATAATGATAATATTCCAATAGAGATCAGATAATATAATTTTGTACAACAAATGCTTATGATAGATACTTCAAATTTAGTTTAACAGAGTGGTTTTGCTCCTCTTATTTCAGCATTTCTTCTTCCTCTCATTACAGAAACATATAAAAAGTGATATATAAGGCAAATATTCCTGCTGCCAGATGTTCTGTGTGGACTCACCTCATGGCCACATTGCTGCCGTCTATCACCACTGGTCTGAACCCAGCGGCCGGTTCCCTGTCTGGTCCAGGTCTGGTCTGGTTTGAACTTGGGCTGCAGCCTCTGGGCACCAGTTTGGGGCTGTTTGGGACGCTGCTGTTGCTGCTGCGAGTGTGGCAGGTCTTGATCAGCTCCTCCAGGATGTCGTTGGTCTGGGCATCGTGTCGGAGGCTCTCCAGCACCCTCAGGATGTCGCTGTGAGAGTATCCCAACTTGAGGAACCGCTCCACTTTGGCGTGCTGCTGGTGGTCCATGGCTGACTCTGAGCTCTTCTTCTGCTCAGGACTGTCTGATTGGGGAATCCTCCTCCTCGCCTCCTTATTCTGGATCATCAGCGTCTCCACGGCGACAAGTCTCTGTTTTGGAACAGTTGACAGGTGTCAAACAAAGGGGATGCAGGAAACCTCAGTCACTGTAAACACAGGAAGCACAGCGGGGTTTTCAGTCACATTGATTGTGGTTTGACAGACGACCACAACCTCATGATTGCAAACACCGGCTGACGTCATGCTGGTTCAGAAAGCCCCCGTCACACTAAGACTAGGAGAGGAAGCACGGGGTCTGCACTGATCTCTGCTCTAATTTTACCTCCTTGGTCAACGACCAAAACATGAATGAATGGAACCGACGTGAACGACTGTGGGTATTAAAGCTACAAAACTCTTCCTGTTCCAGACACGTGTTATTGCTCTTTTTGGAAACCCCCTGAACTCAGAGTCCACAAGGAGAGATCACACTGATGCATTTGAGGGTGCTTGAATGACTCAGCCCACTTCTTCCATTTCTCCTCCTCCCACAAGCAGAGCTATTCTAAGTGCACAGCTTTAACTGTCCTCACACACCTGAAACAATTAGAGGGAAGAAAAAACATTCTAACTGACTAGAGGGTGTGTTGGGTTAAAATAAAACAAAACAAACAAAAAATCTGAACTGCCTCATCGTTTCCTGAGAAAACACATCCATCACACTTTGAAGCTTTTAGCATTTTGATCCTCCGCCTTGCAAGATGAATTGATTAGCTGCATTTGATGTGTCGACTTGACACTCGAAGTATGAGGAAAAGAAAAATCACATATGTGCCGACTCATTGTGACTGCCTTCAAAAGCCATAAATGTCTCACTTTAAAGAGACATTTCATAAAAAAAAGAAACTTGACTTTAAAATTGAAGTTTTTTTTTTTCTGACTTGACTTTGCACAGTCTTGCTACAACCTGCACCAAAACCACATCCTTTGCAGCTCAGCTGACATTCAGTTAACCTACAAGGCCCCTCAGACTCATTTACATTTCTAAACTTGTATATTAACTCTAACAACCTCTGCAGTTTGACACAGCCCACGCTCAGACCTCCACACCTGCCTGTCACAGTCTCACAACCTGAAACATGACTAGCTCCAACAAGACAAGACCACAGCCGGGCTTACATTTAACAACAACCAGAAGGCAGAGCTCCGCCGTCACATGACATGAAGTTTATTTTGAACTTACACATTCAGATAGTTGTGGATCGGAGCATGAGTCCCTGTCGCCGGCTGCCTCTTTCTTTATGAACTGCTCTCACTCAGCCAGTCAGTCGCTCTGACAAACACGCCGGTTTGTGTGAAGCTGCTCTTATTACTCATAGGAGGAAGTGAGTGCAGCTGAGAGAGAGAGAGAGAGAAGAAAAACACTGACCGGCAAGGAAGAGAACGCTCTGTAAATTTGTGATCTGTACTTCCTTGTCTGAAGCCGGTGCTGAGCTGTTAGCTACAGGGATTTGTTTGTCCTTTCTCCTTTTATTTTCTTTCAGCTCTTCCTGGTGTGGTGTAAAATGAAGGTCTGTTGCACCAGGAAGGCTGCCAAGTGGAGACAGAGGCATCAGACTGCTGAGGTTTTCTTATTCAGACCTTTTTTCAACTTAATCATGTTTTAACAAATGTGTCTCAGACTTTCCAACATTAAAAAATTCACATAGGTGTGCTGTGTCTCCTTAAACAGCTACTATTGGTCATATGTAAACTAGAGTGAGATTCAGGGTGTAGATTGTCAGTCATCCAGGTCATGGTATTCCTAAGAACTTCAGTAAGAAACAACAGGATTTTTCTTTTTGAAGGTTTTACCTCACATTCAAGTGGCTTACTCAGTTCTAAATGACTGGAAGGAAGTACAGGTGTTAATTTAACCTTCATATCACATGACTCAGGGCTTGTTGATGACTCACATTACTTAAGGTGGGAACTGTTGTGAAACTGCACAAGGAGGAACCTCAAACCTGAATTATAAATACTGATCTCCAGTTTTAAAGCCACACTTTGTACCGTTATTGTTAAGTTATCAGCATTAAGGAAGTATTTAATATTAAATATCGGATATTTATTTTTTGATAATTTGGTCATTTATGGTCCTCCGTACTTGTGCCCAAGCTCTGATAGATCTGGTATGATGGTTTTCACCTTCTCTACAGAAATGAGAGGTCATCAGTTCAGAACTGTGTGAAAACAAACTTCTTTGTTCTTGTTTTCTCTGACAAACAGCATCAAACAGTTCTGTAAAATAAGACAGTATCTCTGCCTGTTCCATGGAAAACCGGAGTTCAACTCCCTGATGGAGAGTGTGGAATTTTGTAGACCCCGTTATCATGCTGGGACTCATGCCACAAGGGGTAAATGGTTCTTAAACTGCCAGGGGAGTGATGTCTGAAGGCATCAATAATAGTGAAACTGTCTGGGAGGAAGCTCAGGACTGCACTTTAGGTACCTGACAAGCAGTATCATAGGGCCCCTTTCTCTGCTTAGAGATGTCCTCCTTAATTCCTCTCTCAAATCATCTGTTTTCTCTGCCCAGAATGTGAATATTTCTCATGGTCTTCCAATGCAGATGGACTGCTGAGTCTTGTGTTGAGGAGCTGCTCTACTGTGCTGTACGATGCGCTTTAGTCTCCACTATACTGGGCAAATCCTTCTTCACCTAGTTATGCTGAAACACCTCTTCCCTGATGTGTGAGTGTGGACAGAAGTGTTTGACATCTCTTAGCTGTTACAAGTCAAATTGTTTGTCTATTTTATTGGCAGGTACCATCTGTATGTTGGTATAGCTCCAAATATTTATCAGCGCTGAAACTATGTCAGCTGCTGGTTGACATGATAAAACACTAGCACATGCAGTCCTCATTAGTATGGTGGACAATATCCACCTGTCACGCAGGAGACTGGAGTTTGATTCCCTGACGGGGAGTGTTGACTTTTCTACCAGCTACTTTGTGCTCGTCAAGAAAGATGGAAGCGAAACATGACCAAAGTCAGTGTTACTTCTTCTGTCCTCTTTCTTGTGTCTGTGTTCAATTAATCCCACAGTCCTGCATATAAGCGACTTAGCTGACTAGCTGATTATCTGAACAGTTTCTTATACAGTGTTAAACAAATAAACTTGTTTCCACCAGGTGTTGGACCATGAAGCGAACGTCATAACCACTACAGTATGGAAGTCACAACAAGTGGGTTTTCTAAGCATCGATTCACACGGTACAACTCTCATCTGCTCAGGTGAGTGCTGTGCATGGATGGGATTTCCAAAGGCCACATTTTCGACTGTTTTCATATGGAAATTTTTGTCATTGTGGAATTCTCCATAGATTTCTATTCAGGGTTGTTGAAGTAGGGAGAGTATCTCTTTTCACATTGCTGACTTAACAAGCAAAATAATTGGAAAGCGGTTGCAATATAAGACAACCAATCACAGTTTTCTTATTCAAGTAATGAAATGAAGAGGTGGAATGTTCATCCAGAATATTTGATTGATGTAGTGAGGTGATCCCTCTAGAAGTTTTGCTTTGTCTTCTGACACTTCTATTAACAGTACCCTCAATGGCAAGACATAATGTGTTGTGACTGTAAGCCTCAATGAACTCCACCGTTCTGCTATTCACTTTAGGCTACTCTGTCTCTGTTGCAGTCATTGCTAGTTGACTTAAAATGCATTTTTAGCATCACTATCAGGGCACTATTGTGATAATTCTGCCACAGACACCAGATTTAAAACTCTGGTATACTACAGATATTTACCTGGCACTGATGGGCTCCTGAACTCCTTTGGAAGAGGCTTGAATATAATAAATGCTGCTGTACAGGTGTTATCAGCATGACAAATGTGCATATATTGTATATCAACGTAAAATTATGGCAGCTTCAAATTACCAGCATGAAACATAAAATGTTCCTTTCATCATTTAATGAGCATAAGTTTAAGTGTACTATGATGCTCTAATTGCTATTTGACAGGTATTCAAACATGAATGTAGGTAATTCTAATTCGTCATTATTCCATTTAATTTCAGTAAAACACCTCTATCACTTGCAGCAAAACAAACCAGGGGGAATAATACTACCACCACCATGTTTGGCAGTCGTTATGGTGTTTGTGTCAAAGGTCTCACTTTCTCTCATCCAAACATTTTATTTGCAGTCATATTTTTAAACCAAATAGCTAAATTTTTGTTTATACGTGTGTATGTAAACCAATGTTCACAACTCTATATGTAGCCTGTCATAACTTAAAACCACAAGGTGAGATCTGATTCAACCGAAGTGACACATTTTCCCAGCATTTAAACTGATGACACATGATCTTAAGGCTCTCACACAGAACTCTAGAAGCTCTTATCTGCCCTTCAAATGAACAAAGACAACTTTCAATCAGGGAGTATGTCATCACACAGCTGACAGAACAGAGCTCAGGGCTGTTAAACACATGACTAAAAATAGCTGAACAGGGTGGTTGTGTTTTAGGAAACAACAGGTGAGTTGAGGTTCACTTTTCACTATTATTATATTTACACTAAAATTATTTTTTTTAATATGTATAACATGTTTATGTTGTTGTTATTATTTATGAAGATAATTCGACATTACAGGCTCACATAATGTAGCTGAACTGGTCAAAGAGTACAAACTATGTTTGACGTCATTTTTGCTGACACTGTGCCAATGTATATCGACATAGTCATGATATCATGATGCTAACATCCAGATAGGGAAGGCTAAATGGAGAAACAGGAAGAGTTGCCCTGACTCACAATGAAACAGCATTTTGATTATTATCTTTTATTTTTTTTAAATCTTTGTTCATATTCTAACCAACACATTAAAAGTAAACCAACCGGGATTCAGCACACGTGTGATAGAGATAGAAAGGTAGTTTGATCTGAAGGGTGTGGAACCAACCATCAATACCCTTTGTACAAACAATGTTGCTGCATTGATATGCCACCTTATCACATTACAAACGGCTTCTTGTGTAATACACAATAGGTGGGAATATTGTTATGACAAGAAACTTCTCTATACAAGAAGACAATTCAGTCAACACCTAAATGCATCAGCAATAAAAGAAAAAAAGTCAGCAACTGGTGTTAAAAATTGGTATGTAGCAATAAATAACAAAAAAGTACGTGTCATTATAATGTGAAAATGCAGTTTATAGTCAATTTTCTAGTCAGTTCACTATTTTAGTGAACAACTACCTCATGATTCACCATGACGTGTTGTGCAGACATTCATGTTCCTGAGTGGATGAACCCTGTCAACTTTACCAAACCTCTGACTTTCCCTTGGAGCCACCAACTGGTCAAAGTTTTCATTTATGCAGTTACATAATAAACAAATAGCAACAAATAGTATTTACTGGATGTAATTCCAGTTCTATTAGCATGTAGAAAAAATGTTAATATAGGCTTTATGTTAGGCTGTGGCAATGTTTGAGAAGGGAAAACGGCTCAACAAGGACATCAAGATGGCAGATAAGTGGGGTTTGTTTACTCCAACTTAGCCAATCAGTGTCCATTTCAGCAGATTTTCAGGGCCGCTCAGAAACACCTGCCCTGGAGTAAGTACTTTTTTCACCCCCGAAAACGTACCTGATAGAGGATCTACATGAGCCCGCAACTTTCTGCAGTGAAACATAGAGTTTTCATTCTCTGCAACTATTAGCATGCTAATATGCTAAGCTAAGATGATGAAGACTATTCAAAATATTAAACAACAGCATATTATTATTGTCATGCTAAGCGTGTTAGCATGGTGACGTTAGCATTTACATGAAAGCTCCACTCTTATATGTCCAGAACATATATGAGATTTAGCATAATTACCAATTTCCCTCTTTTAACTAGCATTCCCGTCAAAAAACAAGCAGTAATTATGAATGGGAAAGTAGAATTTTTCGGAACACATCAAAGGTTTGGTGCTCAAAGTAAAGAAGTGCTGGCAAAAACAAGCAAAGATGCATGTCACGAATCAGTTGAAGACCTTACAGAAAACTTTACATTTCTTGTAAACGGTTGTAGTTAACCTTTCACTGTGTTGCAAATTTGCAGCAAGGTAAAATTTTCATTGGCAAATCAGGTTTAAGGCAAACTTATGGTGAATTTCTGGCTATCCATCCATCCATCCATCCATCCATCCATCCATCCATCCATCCATCCATCCATCCATCCATCCATCCATCTATTTTACCTTTGGACCATGGGAAGAACCCAAAGGAGCCACAACCACCCATATGTACCAAGAAAACATGAATCGGTGGCAAATTCACAGCAAACAGGATATAAGTTTTCCACAAAGTTACTGAGGATTCCACTGGAAGTTTACAATTTTACAAATTTGTGGCCACAAACATATAGTATAATCATTTCCAGAAATGTTATTAGTGGCAAACATGCACTGACATGTTTTCCAATAATGGCAAATTTGCTACCAGAAGTTTACTAGAATTTTAGCACCACTGGTCAGTTGTGACAGCAAACAACCAGTCAACATGCTTGCCAGAATGTTGCATTAGTGACTGATACTGACAAACAGTTTGAAGCAAACTAAAGTCAAATTTGCCACAAATATTTTGCTTTTGTAGGGAATGTCAGTCTTAAACATAATATTTTTTGACAGACTAGACTAAGCCCAATACAGTGAATTCTGCAGTGAAACAACCATCAGACTGTCAAGATTTTGCAGAAGTTACATTCCCATATAATAGCAGTTTACAGTGTCTTTAGCCAACAATTTGCTCGCTTGAAATTTTTGTGTGTTTTGCTTTGTTTTGTGTATTTACTGATTTCATCAGCTAGAATGTCCTGTAATTAAACAGAAGTAGTAGAACAAGAAAGCTGCCAACTGCCGTTGTGAGCTGTCAGATAACACTGACAGTTTGTACACACTGGAATTTATGAGACGCAAACTCACCATTACAACTTTAAGAGCTTTTAGCCTAGTTAAACTCTAATTTTGTCAAGGTAGCTGTAATATATTGCCATGGAGGTCAGCAATCATGATTGGACAGTTGATTTTAAATTTCATAAGGATGTGGAAAACAACAAATTAAGAAGAAGATGTAAAACATAATTCAGCGTAGCATATTTTAACAAGGGCTGCACAGTGGCTCAGTGGTTAGTACTGTCAAATTGCAGCTAGAAAAAGCCCGGTTCACATCCCAGGCAGGGCCCGGGATCTTTCTGCATGGAGTTTGCATGTTCTCCCTGTGCATATGTGGGTTTTCTCCGGGTACTCCAGCTTCCTCCCACAGTCCAAAAACATGCTGAGGTTAATTGGTAATTCTAAATTGACAGTGAGTGTGATTGTTTGTCTGTATATGTAGCCCTGTGATAGACTGGTGACCTGTCCAGGTGTCCCCTGCCTTCACCATAAGTCAGCTGGGAGAGATTCCATCCCATCCACGACCCTAATGAGGATTAAGCGGTGTATAGATAATGTATGGATATTTTAACAAGTTGTTTGTTGTGTTGTTACACTTCTCCACCTGCAGCTCTACTCTCACAGTATTTACTGTTTCACAGAGAAGTAGCTGTCAGTGCAACCTTACATCTATGCAATTTTAAACATCAAAGTTTATATTATGTTGCACAGTTTCAGTGTCATATGCATCACTTTACATTTCAGCATGACAATTTTACCAGCGGAACCAGCAGAGCAGCCGAGGCAGGACTATGTTCAGCACAGCTAGCTATGAAAGGTAAATGAAGTCATTAAGTGTTGTGTTTTTTCTTTCCAGTAGTTGCATTTATGCTCATTTCTATTAGCATAAATGCATGAGGAAAATATTGTAGCACTATTCTATGTGACATATATAATAAATTCACAGATTAAGCATATAATCATCTTAAAAAATATGATACACTGGCATAAATTAAACTCCATAATATCATGTAAAAAAAAAAAGGGAATTAGCCATTCAACAAAACAAGCACATTATATTTGAAAATTTAGACCCATTTTGATTTCTTTTCTGAATACTTTGATCATTATTAAGCATTTCTATGGTGCAAATTGCTTCTTTTGTTTCAGTGAAGCCTCTGATACTGACCTTTGACAGTGAGGAGGTCAAAGGTCCCTTTGACGAGTGTTGAAAGAAAGTCATTGTGGAAGACTGAACTGGAACAGGTGTTTCCCCCCATGCCCCCACATAAATCAACAAATGTGAGCCACTGGAAGAAATAAAATTAGACAACACTTAAGTTGTTTCTGAAATGATCTATGCTGCTTTTGGTTCCTTAAATTGACATCTGTTTTATTTTCCTCCCTGTGTGTTTGCATTGCATAAAATGAGGAAGAGGTACAGCAGATAACAGTGATGTTATTTTTTTTTCTAACACCACTGTGCAGTTTGTACAATGAGCATGATTTTCCTACATGTATGTCTGGGCTTGATCAGGTGGTAAGAACCTTCAGTTGGGTGTTTGTTTCCATTAAACACATGATTTCTTCTCTGGAAAGACACATGACTGATGTGGAGGCTGAGTAAATGAGGTGGCAGTGCAAGAAAAGACGCATGTCCTACTGAGAACACTGTTGCTTTGATTATATGTTACTAAAAGTACTTAAAATATTGTTCAAATCTATTTAATTATAAAACATAACACGACTGGGAAGTCCTGTTTCAACATTTGTCAGAAGTTTAGATCATGAAGTTCAACAGTTTTGCCAATAAGAACAGATATTTAGATATATTTATTAAATTTATAATGTGTTTATTTCTACTTGTTATGCTTGTTCATTGTAGTTATACATGCAGTAATCCAACATAGTGCGTGTGTCAACATGAACCTATTTGTTCATATATGAAGGTAACTTATACACTAAATATATGAGGTAAACATCCATCCATCTATTATCTACACACTGCTTAATCCTCATTAGGGTTGCGGGGGGGGGGGGGGGGGGGGGGGGCTGGAGTCTATCCCAGCTGACTTGGGGTGAAGACAGGGGACACCTGGACAGGTCACCAGTCTATCAGAGGGCCACCCATAGAGACAAACAATCACACTCACGGACATTTTAGAATTACTAATTAACCTCAGCATATTTTTGGACTGTGGGAGGAAGCCGGAGTACCCAGAGAAAACCCACACATGCACAGGGAGAACATGCAAACTCCATGCAGAAAGATCCCAGGTCCAAACTGGGACGTGAACTGGGGATCTTCTAACTGCAAGGCGAACGTGCTAACCACCAAGCCACTGTGCATGAGATAAAAAAAACATGTTATTCATATTTACAGACATTTACAGATCAATAAATTTACTTTTGTGGCTTATTAGAGTCCGTTTATATGCTTTAGTGTTTAACAAACATGTTCTGTCCGTAACACTACATTTTAGCCCCTATCTCTTCAAGGGCCACCTTCGAAAAGGTTTGGTCTGTTCTGATTCTTCAGCTGGCTCAACGAAAGCCAGATAACATTGGTGACATACCTTAATTACATTATATAGTATACCACAGAAAGATTTAATATATTATGGAATCTCAGTGCATAATATGTTAAATCTAGTTTGCCAGAAGTACCACAATATCCAACTGTATTCAGTTGCATTTTGCAGTATACAAGCTAAAATCATTTTCTTGCCATTCTGACCCACAATCCTCTGCACAGTGGACGATAAGTTACATCACAGTGTCTTGTGCAAGTATAACTGTGTAATCTGTCAAGTGTGCCAAGAGAGATGACAGGTCTTTTTGCACTGCAGACTGCAGACAGTCACAGCTTAAGGTTCATTATTACAATGAAGTAGGAAGTCCCAGTTGTATAATACTGTATGCAACAGTGCATACTTTGTGAAGACAGGTGTAGAATGTGGTAAAAGTATTTGGAAGGTATGAGTACGTGCAGAGAGGCACAGCTCTAGCAGAATTAGCGCTGCAGGGCAGCTGTTATGCAAATGTGTTCCACAGTGATGTAGTTAAGTAACAGAGGAATAGTCTCAACTTCAAACAAGGCCTTCCAAATCCCTTTAAGCCTTTGTAAGTTTGTATGACCTTCCACAAGCACAAAAAGCTATATTACACACTGAAGGAAAGGGAAAACCCCAAAAGGCCTAATATAGATTCCAACTCATCTGATTACTCGTAATTATGTATTTTAGGCACAAAAATGATGTTTGAGATACTTTTGGCCCTTTACTATCCACTGACAATTTAACCACATTGAAATGCTTTTCCTGTTTACTCTTCAAGTGTTCTTTTAACTGTAAATGGTGTTTACTGACAAATATACTCAACCTGAATGTCTTTTTCTTTTCACAAATATTACTTTCAACCAAAGTTATCACATTGGCAGGTCAAATCAAAAATGCTCCACTCCACCCTCCATACCAAGTGGTCATTAAAAAGTTTTTACGTGGAGTAACTGGCTGAATGAAAATCTGGTTAGTGATGTGATTACAATGAAAAAAATGCCAATAATAAGTAAGATAAATAGAAAATAGATGAGAAAAATTGTTTTCTGAAAGAGTCAAGTACAGCATGCATCATTTCTGTTTGCAAAGACTGGATCTATTTTTTGTCATGTTCAAGACAAACCAAGTCGTCAAATGTTTGATGATCCTATAACATATCTCTGTATGCCATGAACATTTTCATACGCCATCAACAAAGCGAGCTTATGTTAATCAGAATGTAAATGACTATGGACTTTCATTGATGCAAAGGGCTTCAGTTGAGCCATCATTTCTTCAGCGTGGCACAACAAACATTCATGTACTATTAAAATGTGGCTTTATGTGATCACCTCTGAATGTGGTCTGAGACAGCGGACCTCAGTATGTCTTGGGTGCATGACATCAAGACACATGTTAATACAAGATGTGAACAGGGCCAAGTGAAAGCTCTGAAAGGACACAGATCAAAGCCTCAAACCTTGTAGCAAATTTTCTGCAAGCTTCAGACTGGCAAGCCACTGAGAATGTGTGGGAGAGGCAGCTTCCTTCATCTCGGTGGTGTTACCTTTAGTCATGATCTAATGTGCGTCTGTAACTCTAAATAGAGGTTTGAACTATTTCAAGTGAAGCTTCAGCATCGGAAACATGTTTTACTTTGGAACACCTCAGGGTTGCATCTCTGCTGTTTGTGGATGATGTGGTTCTGTTGGTTTCATCAGGCCGTGACCTTTTCGTCAGTGTCTTCAAATCTTAGGCTTCTGGTTCTTTGCCAGAAACAGTGGATCTCTGTCACAATCAAAGGAGTTTAACTCAAGATCTTATTTATGAGTGACATGAAAATGGAGCTTGAGATGGACAAAAGGACTGGTCATCAGTACTATAGATGTTTTACCAGAGGGAGCCGAAGGTAAAGCTATTGATTTACCAGTCGATCTACATTCCAATCCTCACCTATGATCATGGGCTCTGGGTAGCGATTGAAAGAACGAGGACCCAGATTTAAGCAGCTGAAATGAGTTTCCTCTGCAGGGTGGCTGGACTCAGCCTTAAAAATAACTTGGACATCGGGAGGGAGCAGGGAATGGAGTCGCTGCTCCTTTGCGTCAAAAGGAATCATCTGAGGTGGTTCAGGATTCCTCCTGGGCAACTTCCATTGAAGGTTTGCTGGCCACATCCAACCAGGAGAAGGACCTGAAGTAGCCCCAGAACTTGCTGGAGGGACTACATACCTCATCTGGCCTGAGAACACATTAGGATCCCCCAGTAAAAAATGGAAAATGTTGCTGAAGAGACAAACATTTAGAATGATCTGCTTCGACTAAGATAAGTGGAAGAAAATGGATGGATGGCTTCAGCAATCATCATCACTTACACTTAACCTGTGACCTTTCAGTGCTTCATCAGACATTTCAATACAGTTAACAGATTTTTCACTTCACTTCTTGAGTTAACATTGAATAATGTGAAATAACTATGTTTCTGTGCTTTAACACAAATACATTACTATTTATTACACTGTATACTTGAATTTTTATTTTCCTAGAACACTGCATATTTGATGCTTTAGACATATTTTTTCTACTTACGTTCATCTGTATGTTTTTTGTACTGCTTATATTTCTGAGACTTTCAGTGCGAGCAACTGTAACACAAGCAATATCCTTTCAGTTTTTCATGTCCAATTGGCACTTCAACTCCTTTCAGTGCTTCATTCAACATTTCAATATTGATTCATCAAACTTCTTTTGGTGCTTCATAAAACATTTCAAAACTGATGCACTGAACTCCTTTCAGGGCTTACATTTCAGACGATGCTTCATATCCTTTCATTTTAAGTTCAACTGAGACTTCAACTAATTTCAGTGTTTCATGAAGCATTTTCAATACTGATGCATTAAACTTTCAGTGCTTACATTTCTGACGTTGCTTCACATCCTTTCAGTTTAAGTTCAACTGACACTTCAACTCTTTTCAGTGCGTCATCATTAAACTCCTTTCACTGCTTACATTTCTGAAGATGCTTCACATCCTTTTAGCTTTAGTTCAACTGACGCTTTGACTGCTTTCAGTGCTTCATCAAATGTTTCAACACTGACTCATTAAACTCCTATCAGTGATTCCATTTCTGACAGCACGTCACATCTTTTCAGTTTAAGTTCAACTGACGCTTCAATTCCTTTCGGTGCTTCATCAAACATTTTCAATACTGATGCATTAAGCTCCTCTCAGTGCTTACATTTCTGACTACACTTCACATCCTTTCAGTTTAAGTTGGACACTTCGAGTCCTTTCAGTGCTTTATCTTCAACTGTAAATCCCGTGAATCTGAAACAAATTACATTTTGTGTGTCTATTTACACTGGTTACAGCAGCAGTTCTCAGCTTACATGAGCCCGCTTTGACTTTCTTCAGTTAACTTTACCTTTTCTAGTTTCCTACTTACACAGTTGGAAATGTAAAATAAAATGTTTGCTTTCGTCCTACAGTAAACCATTTGTCTTTTATCTCCATTCTTGTCTGTGCAGATGAACCAGACACAAATCACATTTTGAAATAAAAAATAAAACACCAGTGCAGGTACCTCTGACCTTCCATTAAATCTGTGCCTTGTATACAGAACATTTCTAGTCAGGTTATTTGCATGACTAAACTAACAACAACAGGTAAGCATGCGTGCGTGACCATGTATACTTAAGCAATTTGGACTGACAGCTTTTGCATTTCAGCTCACCTATCACAACAGCTCATCAGCATTCCTGCTTTTCTTATGGAAAGACCTGATGACATGAGTAAGAGAGTAAAACAGTGGAGAACAATGCAACATTCATGGGTGAACACCCTGGGCTTGTTTCACTGCAGAATGTGACTCTTCAACTAAATTCTGCACGTTTAATTCACAACAAACTCACTTCACAGGTCAAAGGGTTCAGTTCAGAAAGAGCCAGGCCCCGTTTGGGCACGTTGGTTTTCACTCTGTGATGTTTGCAGAAGGTTAAAGGTGAGAAAGAGGTGCATTCACTGTGTGGGAGGCCAGGGAAGTCTTTACCAGTGGTTCCATCTGTGGGAGTGAAGCAGTGTAACCCCTTTTTTCCACTCTGCTCGATGCTGTCAGCTTTCAGTTTTGCTGGGTTCACCCTTCGAGAGTTCACTCCGGAAGACTTATTTCCATCGCTGCTCACCACACACACACACCCACCTCCTCTGCACTTACAGAACGGCACAGTATTTTCGGGAAATTGAAAACATTGTGTGGTGACTCTTTCTGAAGAATGACGTGTTTAATTAAAAGGATTCTGGATGTGTGTGTGGTTCCGTTTTCTGATGACAGATAACTTAAGTAAACTCAAGAGTCTTGAAATAACCCAAAAATAAAGCCTAATCATCCTGACTGAAGAGTTTGACTCGTCTAGAAACTTGTACTAATAATTTGTCTAATAACTACTATGACTTGCTTGTCATCACTAAATCTGATGTTGATTTCTTAATTACACATGTCTACTCAGAAACAAAGTAAACTAACCAAGAAGGTCTGTGTACAGATCTGGTAATTGGATTTTCCGTTCTGAAACGGGTATTGAAAAACAAAAAAACGAGTGGTTATTTGATTTTCGTTTTAAAATACAAAAATTAAAATTGAAATACAAGGCGTTTTTCCTTTTTATGATCAAAAAGGGATATACGATTTTTTTTTTTTTTTTTTAAATGCTTTGATTTTCGTTTTATATTTAGAATAACAAGAAAGTTAAATCAGTAAGAGACAGAAACGAAAAAAAGGTCAGTTTTTTCATTTTCTGAGACCGGAAGTGGTCATCAGCAACTGTGGAGCCAAACAGAGTAGGTGCATAGACTGTACATACATTTTTTTTTCGTGAGTTTTCATGGTCAGAATGAGAGATCAGGTGGCCGATCTTAAAAAAATCAGTATTGATTTTTTTATAGAGCGTTAAAATTTTGCGAAGCCAGGGGGCGGGACTACTTGATTGACAGTCCGGTCTGGAATGATTGACAGGTCCTATGGAGGCGGAAGCAGAGACTCTGCTCTCCTCGTTTGGATTAATTCTGATAAAACAACTGTTGGTTTATTTATCGGTGGAGCAGCAGAACATTTTCCACAGACGGTTTTCCTGCCCGTTGGCTAGTTTTAACCAGTTTTCTACCTTCGGCTGATTCTACCAGCAGACACTGAAGGGACTCTAATAGTTCGGTAAGTAAATGTTTATTTTCGTATCGGTGCCGCTTTTAATGCACTTTATATGCAGCTTTAGTGTCAGATGTAATGTGTGCCATGCACTCCAGATGTTGGTGGAGTTTGTTTCAGTGTGTGTTGACCAGAGAAGAAAGTTAGCATAGTAAATATTAGCTTTAATGTTAGGGATGCTAACCGAGCTAGCTGCTCAGTCGTAGCCTGATTAAAGCTAACGTAGCATCAAGCATTAGCTTGATGCTACGTTAGCTTTAATCAGCTTTAATCTTTAATGTGTTGAGTTTCATGTAAACAGCTGAAGTGTGTTGTGTTCCTGTAATGTGGTTCATTAAGTTCATAAAACTGTGGCTGGTTGACATTAATGTAACGTTCAGGAAACTTAAATGTGATTAAAACAGTAACGTTAATGTTCTAGTTGTCAGTAATCAGCTTTAATTTGACACTAAAACAGACTGATAGTTTTAAATGACATCAGTTTCATTAATTTGTTGAAAATTGTCTCATTTGTTGTTGTGATGTTGCTGCTGATTCATTAAAACCAGATGATCCGTGTTGAAGATACGTTTAGTTCTAGTATCAGAAGTATAAGAAGGAAAATGGAAGTTTAGTTCTGCTACGTCAACGATTTCAGGAATAAAATACCTAATAAGTCTTTATGCCTCAAACTTTATTTTTTACAATAAAGAAATAATGAAATAATCACAGATAATAAAAATATAAATAGCAGAAAAAACCTGAGAGAATAATTTCCTGAAAAGTCTGTGAAAGACAAGCAGCTTTTTATACTGAAAGATCAGAATCAGCTCCAACATCTGCATCTGACAGCATCAAGTCAACCAGAAAGAAAAGATAAAAGAAACTGACTTCTTTCTGATCACATCTGTTCCGCTGCTCACAGGCTGCTGCTGCTCACATTGTTCACATTTATAGTCCATTTTTAAAAGTTCAGCAGACAGGTGCTCTGCTTTGGAATGTGACGATGTCGTCGGTGATGTGGAGAGTGAAGTTTCCGTTTCACCCACAGCGTGCTTTAGGGCGCCAGGGTCGGACTTGATGTTTGAAATACTGACCGATGGCTCAGATTTAACTGTCTGTAGTTCCGTTTTGATGGGTGTTAAACTTTCACTCAAAGCTGCCAGGAGCTGGGTCTTTAAAATAACCGCCGTCTCGTTACAGAGTGAAAGTAGCAATTCCTCCTTAAGGTCAGAGATTGCAGCATCTGAGGGCCTCTTCAAAAGAAGACGTAGTTGATGAAGGCATTCTGGAGCAGGACCAGAAAGACCACGACCAAGCAGCCTTGAGATCTTAGGCAGCGTCTCCCTCAGGTGGGTGTCAACGGTGTTCACGGTCAGGTCTGTGGTGATCCTGTCAAAAAACAAAACAGAAAAAAATGTAAGTTATAAATCAACATGTAACCAAAGCACTCTGTGTATAACGCCATAGTATAGGATGTAGTTCAGAAAATGTCAAAGTATAGTATACTTTTCAAGAATAACATAGCATGGTCTGTAGTTCATAGTATAGCATGTTGGCAAAAAACCCCAACTGATTATTATATAGTTCAAAAAGTGCAAAATGATAGGATGTTGCCTAAAATTGTCATGTATGACATGAGTATAGCCTTTGGTCTAAAAACGTCATAGTATAGCCTTTGGACTAAAAACGTCATAGTATAGCATGTCACTCTAAAAACATCATAGTATAGTATGTCGCTCTAAAAACGTCATAGTATAGCATGTTGCCCAAAAAATGTCATAGTATAGCATGCCGTCCAAAAAACATCATAGTATAGCATGTCACTCTAAAAATGTCATAGTATAGGATGTCTCTCTAAAAACGTTATGATAAAGCATGTTGCTCTAAAAACATCATAGTATAGCATGTCGCCCAAAAAGCATCATAGTATAGCATGTCGCTCTAAAAATGTCATAGCATAGCATGTCGCTCTGAAAACGTCATAGTATAGAGTTTGGTCCAAAAAACGTCGTGGGATAGCATGTCGCTCAAAAAACATCATATTATAGTCTGTCATCCAAAAATCGTCATCTTATAGCATGTCACTCTAAAAACGTCATAGTATAACAAGTCGCTCTAAAAATGTCATTGTATAGCATGTCGTCCAAAGACCGTCATAGTATAGCATGTCGCTCTTGAAACGTCATAGTATAGCATGTCACTCTAAAAACGTCATAGTATAGCATGTCGCTAAAAAAACGCCATAGTATAGCATGTCATATTTCAGCATGTTGTAAAAACGTACCAGATGATGAAGTAATGTAGAGGAGGCCGTGAAAAACCCTCCAGAAAGGTTTTCTTTGAAAAAAAAAATCATCATGAATTTTGGCGCAAAACAACGCCATAGTATACTATGTCAGAAAAAAAAAGCAATTTTTTCAACATGTTGTAAAAACGTGCCATATGATGAAATAATGTAAAGCAGGCTACGAAAAACACTCTAGAAAGGTTTTCTTTGAAAAAAAATCATGAATTTTGGCGCAAAAAAAACGCCATACTTTACTATGTCGGAAAAAGATGCAATTTTTCAACATGTTGTAAAAACGTGCCATATGATGAAATAATGTAAAGCAGGCTGTGAAAAACACTCCAGAACGGTTTTCTTTGAAAATAAAATCATCATGAATTTTGGCGCAAAACAACGCCATAGTATACTATGTCGAAAAAAAATGCGATTTTTCAACATGTTGTAAAAATGTGCCCTATAATGAACTAATGTAAAGCAGGCTACGAAAAACACTCCAGAAAGGTTTTCTTTGAAAAAAAACATCATGAATTTTGGCGCAAAAAAACCCCATACTATACTATGTCGAAAAAAGATGCAATTTTTCAACATGTTGTGAAAACGTGATGAAATAATGTAAATCGGGCTGCGAAAAACACTCCAGAATGGTTTTCTTTGAAAAAAAATCATCATGAATTTTGACACAAAATAAACGCCATAGTATAATATGTCAGAAAAAAAAGCAATTTTTTCAACATGTTGTAAAAACGTGCCATATGATGAAATAATGTAAAGGAAGCCGTGAAAAACACTCCAGAAAGATTTTCTTTGAAAAAAAAAATCATGAATTTTGCCGCAAAAAAACGCCATAGTATAATATGTCGAAAAAAAATTCGATTTTTTAACATGTTGTAAAAACGTGCCATATGATGAAATAATGTAAAGGAGGCCGTGAAAAACACTCCAGAAAGGTTTTCTTTGAAAATAAAATCATCATGAATTTTGGCCCAAAAAAAACGCCATAGTATACTATGTCGAAAAATAATGCGATTTTTTAACATGTAAAAACGTGCCATATGATGAAATAATGTAAAGCAGGCTACGACAAACACTCCAGAAAGGTTTTCGTTGAAAAAAAGTCATCATGAAGTTTGGCGCAAAAAAACGCCATTGTATACTATGTCAGAAAAAAGGC